>NW_016107615.1:1216745-1289498 GCF_001604975.1 Cebus imitator | reverse complement strand
CACACACACACACACGCACACGCACACACACACACACACACAGGCATAATTACATGCTGCTGTATACTGGTTTAAGAATTGGTATCAAAGTTATCTAGCTTTTAAAAAATTAGTAAGAATTTCAAAATACCTATGCTACTTGAATTTCTGTCGCTGGATTATTAAATGATATTGAAACAATTTGGCCATGACTTCTGCTGTATAAAAGCTATAATACTCTTTTATCTCAAGTAATGAGATAAAAATAATATTTATTATTAACAAATAATAAATTTAAATGTTAAATGCTCTATTATAGAGGTAAATTGGGTTTAAAATAGAATATTTCAAGCAGAAGAGAAAAAACATATGAGGTTAAACAGAGTGAGGAATCAGTTTCAATTTGTGATGTGAAGCTTGCTAGGGTATGGATTGATCTTTTCATATGCTAAGATAGACCCTCTGGCATGCCCTGTAGAGAATACATATACTGATGTAAAACAAAAATGTAAAACAGCTGTTAAGTGACAGAGAAAATGTTCATTGGACCACCAGACTGTCATATATATTGCACTCTTAATCAGAAAGCATCTGTCTTTTCTTTTCCTCTTCAACAATCTCTGCATTGTATTTAATCTGTACAGAATGCATCTCCCAACAGGTGCAATGGTGTTTATATATCTAAAACCTTATTTAAATGAAGCTTACAACAAGAGATGTTTCAATTAACAGGGCACAGGTTTATGAGAAGGAATCATTCTAACATTTGGCAAATCCATAGATTGTGACGCATTTGTAAAATTTAATTATTAGAAAATTAGAGTATAGATGCCAAGAAAACCTAAGATCGAAGGGGCTTTAAGTAATTTTATGCAATATATTTGCATCCAGAGAAACTACAGGTAAAAGCCAATGGTGGGAATGTGGAAGAACTTGACATATTGGGGACAGATATCACAAAATGTCATGTTTTATTGACATGTCCATATAAAAAGTGATCTCTGTTGCATTGGTTTATTTTCCTACAGTTCAATTTTTCCTGTATTATCATGATTCAGTTTTTGAAATTGAATATAACAGATCCATGATCAATCTTACTGGACAAAGAACATATATATTGATAGTAATTCTAAGGTTTGTATTACAATCACCCAAATCAGCTTCAAATAGATAATTTATTTAAAACCATGGATATAATCATAAAATTATTGCTCTTACAATATACCACTTTGAAGGTAGAAGCAGCCATAAAATTACTCACTGTAGCTTTTTTTACTAAATGAGCTCTATCCCTATAGGGTCCACGCAGATACTGTAAGCGACACAAGTCTGGTGAAACATGTGACCCTAAGTTGAGTATTCATCTTCTGATCTTTGATAGAAACAGGTGTTGAAGAAAATATTCTTCTAAACTCTGGGATGAACAACATGGCAAGCTAGTGAGCAGTGTCCATTTAGTTGACTGTTTCCATGGAGAAAAATTATACAATGTTTGCAGAAATTCGATTTTTCAATAACAAAATACATTGATAGGCTATCTCTTGTCCTTGGGCTTCCAATTTGCCATCTTTGGTATAATAGCTGAGAACATAGACTTACTGTCAAACATATCTTAGATCAACATCTGTCTTGCTCATTATCTTTATGACCTTGGGTAAGTGGCCTTTAAATTCCATTTCATTCTCAGAGTGAATAGAATTAATAATAAAAGCTAATTTATGGAGATGTTTTAATCATAAATGATATAAGAGGTATAAAATACATAGCATGGCAAGTACTCGATGAGTGGTAAATATGCAATAAGTGGTAGATATTATGGTTTTTTGGTGTTCGCTTTGTTTGAGACAGTGTCCCCTTCTGTCACCCTGGCTGGAGTGCAGTGGTGTGATCTTGGCTCACTGCAACCTCCGCCTCCAGGGTTCTAGTGACACTCCCATCACAGCCCCTTCAATCCCCCTAGTAGCTGGGACACTAGGTGCCTGCAAATATGGCCACCTAATTTTTGTATTATTTTGTTGAAACAAAGTTTCACTGTGTTGCACGGGCTGGTATCAAACTTCTGAGCTCAAGCAATCTGCCTGTCTCAGCTTTCTAAAGTGCTGGGACTACAGGCATGAACCATCTCACCTGGCCTTATTGTTTTTAATAAGATACAGATTTTAAAAAGCGGAGGTCCAGAAATCAATGTAATTGGACTATTAACGTGCGGGGATTTAAAATTTCAGGGCTCCTAATTTCAAATCCACCAAGCTGTTTTCTATATATATTTGTAATTGCAAGTTCATAAAAAAAAAGCTCTAATTTCCTTACCTGCTTTATGAGTTGACACAGGATAAATATTTTTTACATCATTGATAAAGCCTTTTTTAATATTTATGATTCCCCTTAATAGCTGTATACCAACATCTATTATAGGTTAACATAGAAAGGAAAGGTTACTCTGTTCCTCAGATAGTTCATACAAAATTATCTCACCTCAAGCATTCATATTTTATAAGGAACAAATCCATTTTAAAAATTCTTCCACTAAAGCAATATCCACAAGGTCATTTGTTATAAAGCATAGGAGACTCTATTTTAATTACTTTTTTGGAGACAAATAATAAAAATAATTTTTATGGTGGTAGTTATTCTGGGCATAATTTGAAAAACTGACTGGCTCCTTCAGACTGTACCAGTTCTGTTAGATAGACTTTAGCCTTAGAATAATGCAGCTCTTAGATTAGACCTTCACTGGTTCCCATTTCAAAATCTTCTCCCTATTAACACCTCAGATCCTCCGGCTGATTCCCACCAAATTCTACCTCGTTGCCTGATCAACTTGTTTTTCTCAACAGTTAACAAACTCCTCCCTTCAACTGATGTGTTTGTATCTAAACAGCTTAGAAATTATCCCACTAATATGTTGTACTTACAATCAGACAATACTAATTGCAATCACTACAATGATGGGGCCTTATAATCTGGTCAGCTAAAGCCCTCTACATGCATAGTCTCATTTAATCCTCACCACAGCTCTATAAAGTAGACTCCACAAATGTACCAAAGCACTTCATTTGTGAAATCATTCTGAAATATGTTAAATAATTTGTCTAGTAAGTGTCAGAGTCAGGGCTTCCGTCTCATTTCCAAGGCTATACTATTCTGGCCTCTCTAAATTCTTGGCTTAAAAACTAAACCAAGGTGAATTAGACACATACTAAATAAGAATTCTAACATTTTCTGGGTGGTTGCAGAGAAACATAAAGCTAAATATCACTCAAAGCTATTAAACATTACCTTGCATAGCTGAAGTTGAGCCTATACAAACATAATTTAAGCACCCCTTTTTAGGAAGATCTATATTTGAAGAGCAAGGCATGTTTTACTCTGCTTTCTAGCCATTATTTTGTTAATGTAATAATTACCTCACGAAGGTCACCCTAGAGGTTTTCAAATTGCTCCCAATAATGCATAAATAATTTATAAATGAAGGTAAAATGTCCCAACAGGTTTAGATCCACAGAGAAACAGTTTCCTGAGACATAATTCTGAGAAAGATTAAAAGGATTGAAGCCCAAAAGATGGATGAACAAAGACTTAATTAAGGAGAATCATGCTTTTGTGATATTCTTTAGGGAAAAAGAGCTTCTATCTTCACAAAAAAGGACTATCTTTTTTAAGCATGCAAACCATTGACAAACTTTGAGTAGCTAATCCACCAGACTCATATTAACATACAGAACATGAAATGCATTTTCCTTTGGGCAAGGAGAGGAGAATCTATTGCACATGTCATCTGTTTCTGTGAATACTGGAGATTACAATTATGTTTTGATGTTAATCCAACTACTGCACATTTCTTGTTGCAGAGCACCGTGTGAAAATGTGAGTGACAATAGAAATCTTTTTAAATCGAATTCAACACTATTGAAAAGAGCTGATGTTTTCAAATACTATTACAAAGCCTCTGAGAAACAAGAATAACTTTCTAAATGAAGCCGCTTTTCTATAGTGACCTATTTGCTATGAAAATTGAATAGCCAGAATAAAATCAAATTCTGTAGGTCTGCTATATTGTGTGTGTGTATTTTGCATTTTTAGAAACAATCACCTCTAATGTTTTGATGTCCTCATAAGCAAACTGCACGCTGGGAACTCCAAGATGGTTGATGAAATAATCAGCATCACCTTGTATCTGTATAGAACTGATATTGGTTTCTGGGCACTGAGTTCTTCTGGTACAGTTGAAATTATTTTTCTGAAAAACATAATTTAAATTGTTAACACATACTATACTTCCCAGGTCACCCCTAAATCAGTGCTACTCAAAACATGGTCCACGGATCAGCAGCATCAATGTCCCCCTGGAAACTGTTAAAAATGAAAATCCTTGACTCCACATGGTCTTGCCTGACAGGACATTGATGCTAGAGACCTGGAATCTGCCTTGTAACACTCCTCTTTGATTCTGATGCTCACAGAAGCATGACTAGCACTGGCCAGAATCAAGGTCTGCTTGCTGCTGTTGCTTCAAAAGCATTTTTATCATAGGTTTAATTTGAACTCTAATGACTCTGACAATATTTAAAGGAATGTTGAGTCTCTAAACAGGTGTAACATTTTGGTTTTTTTTTTTTTTTATTACGTGTTCCCATAAATTTAAAGAATGCTTTGTAGGGTATAATTCCGTTCTTCCTAAAATGTTTATTAAAAACTAAAGAAGAGTCCGGGCATGATGGCTCATGCCTATAATCCCAGCACTTTGGGAGGCTGAGGCGGGCAGATCACCTGAGGTCAGGAGTTTGAGACCAGCCTGACCAACATGGTGAAACCCCGTCTCTACTAAAAATACAAAAATTAGCTGGGTGTGGTGGCAGGCGCCTGTAATCCCAGCTATTCAAGAGGCTGAGGCAGGAGAATCACTTGAATCCAGGAGGCAGAGGTTGCAGTGGGCCGAGACTGTACCACTGCACTCCAGGCTGGGTGACAAGAGCAAGACTTCATCTCACAAAAAGAAAGAAAGAAAGAAAGAAGAAACTTTCTCCATTTCTTCCTGAAAGCATATTCCTAGATGTCTTAAGATGATATGCCAACACCTACAGTGGGCCATGGTAAACCACACAGCGAAGTGCAAGCTCTGGGGAACATAAGATGATATAGGCTATAATTTCTTAAAATAAGGGTTGCCTGGCATGCAAAACAAATGACAGTAGCTTTACAAGAATAAAACAAATATCTAAAACAAACTAAAGGTTTTATAATTAATATTGATTAAAGTGTCTTATTTAATAAATTTCTCAAAAATCTAGAACATTTCTGAGATACAGTGGCCTCAACTATGAAACACTGAAGAATACCAATGGCTTGGACAGTTGTGAGAAAATGAGGCAATAAATAGAAGAACATCACGTCTCGTTTCAGTCACATAAAGTATGTACGCATTCTGTGTTTCCCTTTGAATCAAGACATCAACTTTTCAACCGTTCATGCTTCTTTGGCATGGCATAACTTCAAAAATACTTTTAATCTATGTGAAAGAAAACTGTTAAAATAAGACTCAAGCTCTCCAGGGGAGATAGATGTCCCTGTGGTTAATAGGGAAGATTAAATTTAAAAACAGAAGTAAGTGGCCTTGCTAAAGTGAGAAAGAGCAGCCACATTCTTAGAAAAAGCAGCTCCACAAACATTTGCTTTATACCCTGAGCCAGAACAGTTCCTGTAACCAGACACAAGAAAAACTGGAGCTGGAAACTGCCCCTCACCAGCCCTTTGAAAGAAAAGTTTGGCAAGAGTTCTGGCGTGGGGCATAGAAAACACCCAATAAAAAATGTCACAGAGTTCTGGTTTGGGGCATAGAAAACACCCAATCAGCACTCTACTATTTTGACCAATTGGAACTAAGCAAGTTTGAATCCTTCATTTGTATAAACAGGCCTGATTGAGAGCTGAGGGGGGAATTTTCCCTATTTAAGCTAGACCCTCCCTTTGTTCTTCAGAAAACACACTTTCACTTATACTAAAAGCTGTGCCTCCCTAGTCTACAGATTGTTGTTTTAATAGAAAAGAACGCTCCACCCTTTTCCTCTGCAGATCATCTTGTCTTTTGCTAACACTTATCAAAAGACTTGAAAATATGTGGTGTAATATTAAGAAAATGAGTTAGTCTAACTTATCTCAACTATAGTTGTTATAAACATATAATAATATTTCAATAGCTATCTAATTTCTTTGAAGACCTAATGTAAAGATCTTTGCAACAAAGTTAAACATCAATTAAAGTGGAAAGCCAGCATGAACCTTTACAAGCAAGCCCCAGTTTCAGTTTACAGACAAGAAAGCCTTTCTGTTGAATGTGTTTACAACTTTCTTGGCTGATTAACCACTTTGGAAATAGGAAAAGAATGTTTTAACCATGCAGTCTAATCAGCAGCAACTTAATTCGTTTTATGGTGACTCCCACACCTACCGCCAATTTGCTTCTTTTCAAAATTGAATTTTTCGAAAAGGGAGGTAATCGTTTTTCACTTTCTGAGACATTCCTCTGGCTTAAGACTCCTGCAGGTTACATGTTAAGCAGGGACTGTTTAGCGGGCGTCTTGAATAGTCTCAAAGAAGAGCTAGTCTTAAGTATTAGATCATGAAAAACAGATGATTTTCTATCATGTTGTAAATCCCAGGCGCCTCTGGAGGTATTTGTTTAGCTAGATTTTTGTTGTTGTTTGTTTGTAAGTTGAATTTGAATGTCTAGGGCAAGCAAGCCATGTCTTAACATTCATCACTAGTGTCTCACACTCAGCCTGCTCCACTCATTCAGATTTAAGAACTGGGCCCGAGCCGTTGAATTTGTGAAACATAGATTGTTGCACCATTTTAAGTCATTAATGAGGATATGATAGGATCTGGTGTTTACTTTCTCCAGATGCCTGACTAATGAAAGTAAAAACCATTTTTAAATTATCTACTTTCTCTTTAGTGAAGCAACACATATATCCTTTCAAGACAGAAAAAGCGTCCTACTCAACATAAATGAAAATATCAGTTTGGCTTTAATTTCATTTTGCATATATTTAACTTTTAATATCCAGCCCAATTCTCAGCCACGCTCCTTAGATCGAAATTTTTTTCTCAACAGAGAAATGGCATGGTCAAAAATTAACAATTTCAAATTCTACAGTATGCGCCTGTTAAAAATTATTTTTTTAAAAAAAATAAACATTGCATTTAAGTTTAATATTTGATATTTTCATTGTCATCATTAGTTATATAAACATTTAGTTACACTACAGCTGCCCTCTGACAAAAGATGTTAGTTTCTCATATGCGCAAGTTTCTAATATGGCACAAATGGCCCCACTCTAATCAATCCTTGTCATTGTTTTTTTGACTTTTTTTTTTTTCTTTTAAGATGAAGTCTCACTATGTTGCCTAACGTTGTCTAGGCTGAGCTCGACCTTCTGGGTTTAAGTGATCCTCCCACCTCAGTTTCCTGAATAGCTGGGACTGCTGGGCCCAGCGACTTGATTTGTTTGCTCTAACAGTTACACAGAGCACAATTCTGGTTTAGCCTCAGCCTACTATTTTTGAACCCACTATGAATTCTCTTCTAGTCTTTCTGTTCTTTTTATAGCTACTGTCATACAGTTTTAATATTTTCATTGCATTCCATTTCCACGGTTTCCACTAAGTACATTATTATTTACATATTTCGTATTTTTCAGGAAATCAAAAGGGCAGCATTCAGCTTTCAGGATTACATTCCCCCAAAACACTTTGCATTCTTCTTCCTGCTATAGTTTGCTCTGTCGTGCCTATTTATTTAAAAGTCTAACTTTTTCCCTAAAAGTTTCTATTTCTGCCTCTGCCACATAAAAACATTTTTTTTCTAAACTGACTAAGATGGCAACAGAGTGAGCATTGTCTAGAAATGTCTTACAATTTTACTTTAGGTTTAAGATCTATTAAACTACATCTCTGCTGCTAAATGTGGACTATTTATGGAGAGGGGACAGCATACAGAAAAGAGGGTGGAGTGACCCAAGAGAGAGCTGCCAGCACTCCACTTTTGAGCCTCATGTCATGATCAGTCCCAAAGGGAGGGAAAATGCTTCAAGAAAGCCAAACCAGGATAGGGGCTTCAGGGACAACACAGCTTCCTGAGGAATATTCCTGGATCTTCTCACCTACTGAACCCAGTTTCTCTGATGGCCTTGCAGAGGACTTAATTCACCAGCCCTACCTCACCCTACTCCACACACAACGCTCTCTCCTCCTTTCTCTTTCTGTGACCTCATTCTTTACTTCTTACTCTCAGTAATTTAACCAGCGATGAGAAGAAGCCTGGTACCCTCAAGCCTGTGTTCAGTCTGTCCTTTCATGCTTCTGTTTCTAACTAGCTTCAAAGTTAAAAAGTCAGATAACCAAATGTGTCCATATAACCCAAAAGCCAGGAACCCAATTTGCAGATTTGAGGGGTTTTCCCGCCCCCAACCCAGGTAATTTTCTCTAAGAATTTCCCTTAAGAGAAAAACATTCCTGGCATAGAAACACTATTCTCTAAATCTAAATCTTCATTATTCATTACTTTAAGGTAATGAATTTAAGGCCAAATTCAGACCTGAAGGGATTGTAAACCTATATTCAATCCTAATGTGAATTGTTTTTCCTCACAGCACTTCAGTGGATTATAATACATCCATGTAAGGTAATAGACATTGATCTACTCGACCCTCATAAGCATTAATATCTGTGAGACAAGTAGGAAGAAATGCTAATTTTCTTCATTTTACTAGAAGTTAAGCACCATGGAAGAGGGAGGTTGGCAACACATTTGTGCAGGTCGATTAATTTTTTAAATTTATTTACAAGGCTGAGTAAATTCATATTAAGAATTTCATCCAATGAGTTCAAAATGCCTCATATTTAATGTTTGGTAACAAGCATTTTTATTCCAGTTCATAAAATGAACAATTTCAGCAAGGATCGTGGTTACGTCACAAGCTTAATTTTCCACCACAAGTCCATAGAAGATCTGAAATGAAATCACCACCTCAGTCCTAAATCTGTCTGCTCTTTGCAAGTACACTTTTAAGCCGAAAGGCAAAACTTCATAATAAATGATCACGTAAGTGAGATTAAAAATATTGTCAATATTCGCGTTACTTAAATAGTGATGCCAAGACACATTGACAAGTTTCTAAAAGTATTTTAAAAATCTGTTTAATGATTCAAATGTTTTATTTCCCCACATTCTGCCTTCTCCTGCATACATAAGCATTCACTCTACATGCATAGAAATCTAAGTTGATTATTTACTTGAACAAGAAGAAAAATATAACATTCAAGATAAAAATATCATATTCTATACATCATAATAAAATTAAATCACTTTCTTTTAATTTCAGTTATATTCTTGTAAGTTCAATTTTGTAGAAATAATTTATGTCACTGGTTTTTCTGTTTTTTACAGTATAGCAATGTACCAATTATTATAATGATACCCATGATGTTAAAAAATAATGATTTCTTGCTGTAAGGCACTGTGGTGGTTAATTTTAAGTGTCAACTTGGCTGGGCCATGGGATGCCCAGATTTATGGTCAAACATTATTCTGAGTGTATCTGTGAAAGTGTGACTAGATGAAATTAACACGAATTGTTAGGCTGAGTAAAGCAAATTGCCCTCTTCAACGTGGACACCCCTCATCTCATCAGCTGAAGACCTGAATAGAACAAAAAGGCTGACCTTCCCACAAGAAAGGGGAGTGGGAGAACTCCTTCTGTCTGGATTGCCTTGAGCTAGGACATTGGTCTTTTCCTTTCTTTGGTTCTGAACCATAAAATAAGCTTTTTAAGGGTCTCAAGTCGGTTGGCTTTTGGGCTGTTACTTAATAGCTTTCCTGGTGCTCAGACCTTCAAACTCAAACCAGCTCTATACTACTGTCTCTCTTAGTTCTGTATCTTTCCAACCACAGACGTCTGGGCTTATCAGCTACCGTAACCAAGTGAGCCAAATTCTTATACTAAATCTGCGTATACACACACACACACACACACATTCATATAGTTTTATATATATATATAATTGCACAATCATATGTTATTAATATATTTATATATAAAATGTGTGTGAGTATGGGGAGAGAGAGAGAGAGAGTGTGTATTAGTCGGTCTCGACTGCTATAACAGAATGCCATAACATTTGGCTTAAACAACAGTAATGTATTTTAAATGGCTCTGAAGGCGGAGAAGTTCATCAGGGTGCCATGACAGTAAGTTCTAGTGAAGGCCTTCTTCCTGGTGTGCAGATGACAGTTTTCCCATGGTATCCTCACATTATGAAGAGCAGAAAGAGAGATCTTGCGTGTACCTCTCTTTTCATAAGGGGATTAATTCATTCATTATCACTCCATCCACATGACCTATTTACTTCCCAAAGGCCCCATCTACAAATACCAATAACATTGGGGATTTTATCTTCAACGTATGAATTTTGAGGGTACACAAACATTTAGTCTACAGCAAGATATATCTTATTGATTCTGTTTCCTTGGGGAACTCTAACATAGGCACTCTTAGATGACAGGTCACCTTTTTGTTTGTTTTAAGAAATTTTCATTAGAACTAGTGAAAAAATAAACTTTAATTTCTAACTAATGGTAGTGAGGAAAATTGTGTTATTTGGTTAGCCGGAGGTAATTTGACAAAATGTCACAACACTTGTTTAGAACTTTATAGATGTAATCCTGGGCAATTCGAACATGCAAACAACTGAGGAATCACAGATAAGTCATTACATTTGAAACAGAAAAGAACTTACCTGATGCCCAAGGGTTCTTATCCTGAACACCGCCCCCCCAAAAAAATTTAAGATCTGTGAACTTGGTGAACCAGAAAAAAAAGGTATCTTTATTTTCACTTGCTTCTAACTGAAATTCAACATTCCATTCAGTTATGAAATAGGCCATGAACCCAGTAACATTTGTTATAATATTAGCAGTAATTGTAACTTTGTAACCAAATAAAATCAGATGTTTTCCTATCATACTTCAGTTATTGCCAAAACATTGAAATATCCATTAAACTTACTGCTAATTTGGAAATACGGCAGTTATGAGACACTTTGTTGACTTTTGTCATTTAATGTGTTAATTTTAACAGCCTATATATTACAAAAATGCAGATTTGTATGTTACTTAGGTAATTGCAGTTTAATATCATTGCTTTCCTTGCAACCCTGCACATTTTAACTGAGCCATTTAAGACGTAATTTTTGATAATGGGTCTATATAGGACTTAGCAGCCTGCCTAAATAGCCCACAGCAGGGAAACTATCCCAGCAAAATAGATTTATTTTACAAATTAGAAAATTAAGGCCCCAAATTAATAGAATTGAGATTTAATCCCGGAACTTTTTATTTCAAATGTGATGCTGTTTCTTATGTACTATATTGATATATCCAGTTCCCAAACAACATTAGTGCGTGGGAATAAACTACCCCTAAATTTGTCCTTTTTAGGATTCTACGGGTCTTGTTTTATTTTTACCATATTACATCACCAGATCTAGTTGTAACAAACTATACATGTATAATATTTCTTCAATATTTGTTTACTGTTTGTGCCCTGCATTCTTCATTTATTTAACTTGTATTTTTATGCCAACATTGAACCCAATACCCAACATTTAATGATGCATTGCAGATGTCTTGTAATAGTCTTCAATAGGAAATAAAGAGGTTATGCTAACTGGCTTTTTCTATTATTTTATACTGGTTTATTTAAGTTATTCTAAATGCCAACATCTAATGAGCTTCTCATAAACAAAATATATCCAAGACAGTAAAAAAAATTTAAAAATTCATACATATCTTGCAATACCTTTATTATAGATTAAATTGGGTAGGGGAAGAAAACTAGAATTCATCTTATTATAAAACAGAAATTTTCAGGGCTGGGTGCAGTGGCTCATGCCTGTAATCCCAGCACTTTGAGAGGCCAAGGCAGGCAAGTTACTTGAGGCCAGGAGTTCGACACCAGCCTTGCCAACATGGCAAAACTCTGTCTCTACTAAAAATATAAAAATTAACTGGGTGTTGTGGCACACACCTGTCGTCCTAGCTACTTGGGAGGCTGAGGCAGAACTGCTTGAACACAGGGGGCAGCGGTTGCAGGGAGTCAAGCTAGGACCACTGCAGTCCAGCCTGGGTGACAGAGTGAGACTCCCTCTGGAAAAAAAAAAAAATTAACCCATAATATGGGGTTTTCAAAATCTCCTATATCTCAGGGTTTCTGCAAAGATTTAAAACCTACTTATTGCATATTAACAAAAAGTATTTTCAGCTTTAGTGAAAAGTTGCTAATCTTCTAGTCTACACAAGTAGCACTGCCAAATTGAAAAACATCCTCTAATTCTCTTCGCTCTTCTGTTAGTTAGATAACCTTAATCTCATTATCAGATATAGAAAAATGTTCTTTTATATTTGAAATACGTTTTATTAGATTTAAAATTTCATTACCCACTCATGAGTGCTTAATCCATCTCTAAGAGTAAAAATAGAGAAACATGAAAATATTGGCCCTTATTTTCACTCTAGCTTCCCTCTGGTGTCTTCTTCTTAACTCCCTCAACAACTGACCTTCATTTCCTCTTCCTCTTCTCTGACCAATTTAAGATCCCTTACCAGTAGTCACAAGATGGAAGAAGATGGATTTCTTTGTATTTTCTCTCTTCACTTAAAGACTTTGTGTAATAATAAAAACATATTTGTTCTTTTAAAATGTTAGAAAATGTTCACATTTCAACCAAACTGTGGCATCTAAGTAAAAGCCCCCACTAACCTAGTCACATAGTACCTACTCTATGGCCTCTTATACCACAACAGGTTCCAGATGAATCCAGCTTTAAAATGTAAAAATCTAAATCGTAAAATTGTACTGGGAACAATGGAAGATAATTTCAATAATCTCCATTATTGAAATTAATAGAGAATGAAAAATATGTGTTTGAATATGACACAAATCCAAAACATAAAAAAGATTATTTAGTCCAACTGCATAAAATTACAACTTTTCTGTATGATAAAAATTACTATAAACAAACATGATTGAAAACCTGGAAAAACATTTACAATTTATTTCACAGACAAACAGCTAGTTTCTATAATATATGAAGAAAGATAAGCTGATACAAAAAAATGAATATGAACTGGTATTACTGAGAAAAAACATTATAAATGCCTTTATACATAAAGGATACATAAAGTGACTTTTATATTTATTCTTAAAAAAACTTTGTCAAGTTTGTTTGAATATGGACTGTGTCTTGAAGGATGTGAGAAATCTGGTGCCTCATACCAAGGAAAAAAATTGGCACAAATTCTACAAAATTTAAATAAGATTATCTGCACACAGATAATGAAATAATATACAGACTTTAGAAAGAAAAATGAATCTGTTTACACACTAATGATGAACAATCTCCCAGATACACTTTTACATAAAAAATAATGTGCAGAGATATTCTATAAGATTAGCATCCGTGTTTCAAAAATCAAAAATAAAAGTCTATATGCTCTAATATGTACAAATGCCATTTGCCTCTGGGGAGAACACTGGCGCAAGGAATAGGTTTAGAAGAAAAACTTTCCATTGTTTATTTGCTTATTACTTTTGTATTTTAAATCTGTGAGTGAATCACCTCTGCAAAAAATAAATGTTACATTTTAAAAATTACCTCTGAACTGTATGTTCGGTGTTCCCAGTTCTAAGACTCCCTTGATTGTAAGATATAGTATGAAAAAAAGGCTTTAAAAAGGCTTTTGTGGCCGTGCTTAGTGGTAATCTCAACAGTTTGGGAGGCCGAGGCAGGTGGATCACCTGAGGTCAGGATTTCAAGACCAGGCTGGCCAACATGATGAAACTTTGTCTTTATTAAAAATACAAAAATTAGCTGGGTGTGGTGATACACACTTGTTATCTTGGCTACTCGGGAGGCTGAGGTAGGAGAATTGCTTGAACCCAGGAGGCGAAGATTGCAGTGAGCTGAGATCGAGCCACTGCACTAGAGCCTGGGACATAGAGTGAGACTCCATCTCAAAAAAATTTAAAAAAATTTAAAAAGAGGCTTTTGTTTGGACATAGAGAAGAAACAAACCATGTAGCAGATACGGCCTAGTTTTAGAACTAGTCACAATTGAAGAAATGTCTAACAGTGGAGAAACGGTATTTAGAGCTGCGAAATCACAGACAGCCAGTTAATCTAGGAAGATAAATTTAGGACCATTAAAAATGCATATACCACTAGGGAGAGAAACTGCCACTTTTGTTTATTAGGGAAAAACAGGATCTCTGATGGAGATTTTGGGAATGGTACAATAGCATGAAGTCTCTGCTGAAGCAAAGGACACTTAAGTTGACAACCCAAGTCACCAGCAGGACACCAGGAAAGAATAAAGAGCCAAAAGATGGTAGGCCAAGACTGAAAGCAAAACTTCATTCATTTCATGATTATAATTTCCTTCAGGGCCATTCTGGTTTACACGGTTTGTGTCTGTGTGCACTTTCTAGGCAAGTATCCATCTATTATCAAAATATGCCAAATATGGACCACTTCACTTAGTCTAAGGAGGCAATCATATAAGGACTTATTTATAAATGATCATCATATTATATCATAATGCAATTCTATAAGGTGAGTTATTTTTATTTCATTTTACAGGCTAAAAGCTTTGTTATCCCCAACAGACATAAGAAGAGCAAATTGAATGGCAGGGAGAAGTTTCTAACTTAGATTGTTGTTCTCTTCAACCTCCACTGCTGGCCTGAAGATTTTTCCTCTGATTTAGCTAAGGAAAAAAGGAGTAGGTTCCTCAACTTGTAGAGAAAGAGCTGTTAAGCTGCTGATTATTCAACCCAACTAAAATTAGCTTTTCAATTAAAAGAAATGATGTTAAAGAATTATTAGATCAAATGACTCCATAGATTCCTTTGCCACATTGGCACTTTTTTAGCATGCTTGATATTGGTCATTCCAGCAGCTATTCCTACTTTTCTGCAAATTGCAAACTATATATAGAATGACAAATCCAGAGCCTTTCCAAAAACTGCACTCTGATTATATCTACATGAAACCTTGAACACGTTGAAAAGATACGACTGTACCATCCATCTTGACCTTTGGCCAACACGCTGGGTAAAAGCACACTCCCTCTGGGTACAATTCCCACAGGACCTTAAATGACCAAAAGAATCAAGATATAGATTTTATGTCTCAGTGA
Source organism: Cebus imitator (assembly GCF_001604975.1). NCBI lineage: Eukaryota > Metazoa > Chordata > Mammalia > Primates > Cebidae > Cebus > Cebus imitator. Next base: position 1,274,263 of record NW_016107615.1, on the reverse strand, counting down.
AGGATAACAACTCTGGCCTCACAATGCTGTTCCATGCTGAGGAATTGGCTGACATAACATAACTTCAGCTATTATTTCACCAGCCTTCTTGAGGTTTGTCTTAAAAAGCTTCTCTTAGGCTCACAGGCAATGCTATTTTAAATAATATGGTGTCAGCACGTCAGTGATGCATTCCAGCTGCCAGGCATTAAAAAAAATTAGCAGAGAAAATCTAACTGGTTTTCAAATTCATATTAACTCTCTTAGGCTGAAATATTTTTAATGAAATACTTAAATTAAATCTTCTTTAGAAGAAGCAGTTTAGCACATTTCTTTAAAAAAATCAGACGTTTAAAAAAATAGTAAACCAGAAGCAAAGAAACAATTCAAATCATTTTGCATGTATTTAGCATTATTCACCAGACACCAGGAAAAAGTTTGCTTTCCTCTCTGTGACCAGGGTTAGAGGGCAGTTGTAAATCAGGTAGGTGCTCCTAGGTTTTTTTAGAGGTAATTTATTTAATTTTAGGAGGGCATATGGAGAAAAAAATGAAAAATGCAGACTTGGCAAGCAGAAGGACAAGAGGATGTGGATGGCATATCACCACACATTATCATTTCAAGCAGGTTAAGTGCTGAGGGTGAGAAATCAGGCAGAGGAAATAACACCATCAGCAGTAGTACATCCAAGCCTGACAGATGACTGCATCATCGCATAACCTTAAAACTGTGGACCAAAATAACTGCTACCCTCAGGATAGCTTTACTGGAGTGCACCCATTAGACCTTCGTGGGCCACCATTGTATTCAAGGAGCACTGTGAACAGGACACCCAGATACTATGCTGTGGCTCACATCCCAATGCTAATTCTTGCATGTTTAGGTTTCTTTGGACCAATCTTAAAGACCTTCACCTCGGTCAGAATGTACCAAGGAGTCTTTCACTCATATTACTGTTTTAACCTAGTTCACCTTTCTATTTTTTCTGCCTCTCCTACATGTTTTTGAAGGCAGTGAATTTCTTTTGTCTATCTTTATATTGCCCTTATATTGATCAGCACAATAAAACAGGTACTTATAAGAGTTTGTAAAAGTGAATTCGATCCACTTGTTATCTAATTCTTCCACTGGGGCAGAATGGTAAAGAAGACAAGAACTACACAAACACCCCCTAATTTAGAGTAGGCTTAGACCTGAAAATAATTGACTCGGAGTGACAAAGTGCAGGAGGTTTGAAGTTGACTTCAGGTAATTTTCTGAATCATAACAATTCTGAAAAACATAATTTCTTGTTAGGTAAAGCCTGCTTGCAAGTAAACTATGAATCCCATTAGACATCTGTAGGAAGTCAGTACGTCCAGACATCACAAAGTACCTTGTGAAAAGCAGGTGCTTTAGATAAATATAAAAGAGCCATCAAAGCCTTGACTGCAGATGAGAGGGACAATTTTGTATTCTCTTTTAAAAAGTAATGATGCTTCGGCCAGGCGCGGTGGCTCAAACCTGTAATCCCAGCACTATGGGAGGCCAAGGCGGGTGGATCACGAGGTCAAGAGATCGAGACCATCCTGGCATGGTGAAACCCCGTCTCTATTAAAAATACAAAACATTAGCTGGGCATGGTGGCACGTGCCTGTAATCCCAGCGACTCAGGAGGCTGAGGCAGGAGAATTGCTTGAACCCAGGAGGTGGAGGTTGCGGTGAGCCGAGATCGCACCATTGCAGTCCAGCCTGGGTAACAAGAGCGAAACTCCGTCTCAAAAAAAAAAAAAAAAAAAAAGTAATGATGCTTTTCTTTAGTAGCATGACCCTAGGGAAGTTGCTTAACTTCTTGAAGCCTTAAATTTCCCAAATGTAAAAAGGGAATATGTTCATAATATTAGAGGATTAAAGGTAATAAACTAAATAATGCCAAATTACATAAAATATAAAAGCAATTAACATCTAGTAGAAAGCACTTACTACATTCTGTAAATTATCATTGCCACTACACAAGCACACACACATACAACCTCCTATATTTTTGACAATCCTTTCTACCAAATCTACTTAAAACTGCATTTTTGCCTGCATTTTAAGATGTAGACTGATCATATTTAGAAAGTCAAACCTTTTCAAGATTACATTCCCTTTAGATCCCCCACGCAATATAAGAATAGAGAGACTTTTTAAAAATTGGAGTTAGGCTGAGTAAAAGACAATTATCTACACCTGAGAAATCACAGAATAATCATCACATACTTGTTCAGATAGTGTCAAGAAATTTTCTATCAAGCATTTTTTAATTTCCTAAATTAAATTATATTTTTTCTTAATAAAATTTTTTAAATAGCAATTTCTAACACTATGCAATTATAGAAATTGACACTGTAGATGCAATCTAAATAAACTCATTAGATGTTTGAATAAAATATAGATTGAATCAAGATAAATCTGTGATGGTAAAACAAGAAAAAGTAGTATCAAAAACTGGTATAACTAAAAACAAAAATGGTAAAATATATCAAAATAGTAGCAATCTAACATCTAAAAATATGTCATATAATCTGTACCTAATACATAAAATACTTTTAGATTTAACAAATACTTATGGTATTTCTGCTGTGCACAAGGTGCTTTCATATACAATATCTTTATTCCACTTTAAAGAAGAAACAATTACCTTTATCCTGTTTTAAAGCTATCACTGCTAAGAGAGATTAAATAAATAATCTGTGGTCACTCAGTTAGTAATAAGACCGACATTTCCACCAAAGTTTTTAAGTTCAGTGTTCTTAACTCTTTAACCCCATGCTGGGATTCCAAAAAGTCAGATTTCACAATTTATCTTGGAAATTCTCTCTTTCCCGCATCAGGAACTGAAGTCATTCTGTAATACAGACTAATTCGATCTGATACTTTGTATTGGATTTGGCAGACAGACACAAAAAGCACACAAATGACTACTTAGTATGTACTCCCACAAATGCCACCTTGACATCTCACTTGGGTGTCAAACAGTTACTTCAAACTTAACACATTCACATGTTAAATTCCACATTACACTGTGAAATAAGATAGTCACACACAAAAGATACCCTGTATGATTTCACTTAAATAACTGCTATGGACTTAAGTCTGTTCCCTTCTAAAAGTCATTTGTTAAAGACTTAACTCCCAAAATAACAGTATTTAGAGGTAAGGCCTAGGAGGGAAGGATAAAGGTTAAATTAAGCCATAAGTGTAGGACCTTAATCTGGTAGGGCTGGTGCATTTATAAGATCTACAGATGTGGAACCCATGGATATAATGGGCCAATTCGATATGCATACTTCTATGGATATTATATATGGTACATGTATTTTGTATAGCATATCTTGTAGATAGTATATCTGCGAAATACTATCTATCAATAGTACTATCTACAAAATGTGCTGTTACATTTCATCTAACATTTACAAAATAAGGGAAAAAGTAGGTACTGTGTTTTGGGATTTGGAACCTAAATCTGCTAAAAAGATTAGTTTTAATCAAAATATTTGAAAAAGTCTGAACATGTACAGACTTTTTTCCTTGTCATTATTCCCTAAACAGCTCATTATAACTATTATGTACATAACATATATGTTTTTATTAGGTATTATAAGTAACCCTGAGATTATTTAAAGTATAGGAAAGGATGTGTATAGGTTATATGCAAACACTATCCAATTTTATATCAGGGATTTTGGTATCTTTCTATTTTGGTACCCATGGGATGGCCTAGAGCCAATCCTCTAAGAATATAGGGCAATAACTGTATGTAACACTTATACCACTATATCAATTTTAAAACTTGCTACAAATTCATAAAACAATTTTTTTCCCAGTAGCAGGACTTAGCTTTCCACCTTTCAAGACAAGACATTATTTGGGAGAATACATTATTCAAATAATATAAGGCAATCAAATAGTCTGTCTTCTCTCCTTACTTTCCTTTCTGAACCCACTTCAAATAATGTTAGAAATGTTCAGGTATGGAAACTTTACAGGAGAAAAGGGTGGCATGACATATTTGAAGGGCTGAAGGCAAAACGAACAAACAAACAAGAAAAAAACCAATGTTTACCTTATAATAGCATAACTGGTGAAAATATCCTTCAAACATAAAGGAAACATGAAGACTTTCCCCAGCAAACAAAAGCTGAGGGATTTCATCAACACCAGATGTGTCCTACAAGAAATGCTACAGGGAGTACTTCAATCAGAAAGAAAATAATATTAATGAACCATAAGGAATCATCTGGACTTTCAAAACCCATAATAGTACGTACACAGAAAAACACAAAATATTATAGCACTGCAATTGGTGGTGTATAAACCAATCTTAAGTAAAATGATAAACCAATCAAAAATAATAACAAGAACTTTTCAAGACATAGATGGGGCAATAAGATATATATAGAAACAATAAAAAGCTTAAAAAGTAAAGTGGTGAAATTAAGGTGAGGGGTTTTTATTACCTAGAAATTAACATAACCAAAGAAGTGAAAGATCTCTATCATGAAAACTATAAAATACTAATGCAAGAAATTAAAGAGGACATCAAAAAATAAAAAGATATTCCATGTTCATATATTGAAAAACTCAATATTGTTAAAATGTCCATATTACGCAAAGCAATCTAAAGATTTAATGCAATCCCTACCAAAATACCAGTAACACAGTTCACAGAAATAGAACAAAAAATCCTAAAATTTATATGGAGCCACAAAAGACCCAGAATGTCAAAGCTATTCTAAGCAAACAGAATGAAACTAAAAGAACCACATTACCCATCTTCAAATTATATGACAGAGCTATAGTAACCAAAACATCATGGCACTGGCTTAAAATGACACAAAAATCAGTGAAACAGAATAGAGAATCCAGCGATAAACTCATATATATACAGTAAACTCATTTTCAACAAGGTTGTCAAGAATATACATTGGGGAGAAGATGGTGTATTTCAGTAAATGATCTGGGGAAAACTGGATATCTATATGCAGAAGAATGACACTAGATGCCTTTCTCTCACCTTGTATAAAAATCAAATTCAAATGGATTGAATACTTAAATCTGAGACCACTAACTATGAAACTGCTAAGAGACAACATTGCAGAAACTCTCCAGGACATTGGACAGGGCAAAAATATCTTCAGTAATCCCCACAAGCACCGACAAAGCAAAAATGGACAAATGAGATCACATTAAGTTAAAAAGCTTCTACACAGCAAATGAAACAAGAAAGTGAAGAGACAGCCCACAAATGAGAGAAAATATTTGCAAACTATCCATCTGACAAGGGATTCACAACCAGAATACATAAGGAACACAAACAAATCTATAAGAGAAAAATCTAATAATCTGATTTTTAAAATGGAAAAGATCTGATGAGACACGTTTCAAAAGAAGACACACAGATAGCAAACAGGTATATTAAAAGATGCTCAATGTCATTAATTATCAGAGAAATGCAAGTCAAAATTGCAATGTTATCACCTTAGGTAAAATGACTTTTATCCCAAAGTCAGTCAAAAACAAATGCTGGCAAGGACGTGGAGAAAAAGGAACCAAAAAACATTAATGGAACTGGAAGTCATTGTGTTATGTGAAATAAGCCAGGCACAGAAAGACAAACTTCACGTGGTCTCACTTATTTGTGGAAACTAAAAATTAAAATAACTGAACCCCCAGAGATAAAGAGTAGAAGGATAGTTGTCAAAGGCTGGGAAGGGTAGTTGGGGACTGGAGGAAAATGCGGAGGGTAAATGGGCACAGAAGATGATTAGAAACAATGAATGAGACCCAGTATTTGCTAGCACAGTGGGGTGACCATAGTCACAAATAATTTAATTTACATTTTATAGTAACTAACAGGTTAATTGGGTTGTCTTTAACACAAAGGATAAATGCTTGAGGTGATGGATACCCTATTTACCCTGATGTGATTATTACACATTGCATGCTTCCATCAAAATAACTCACGTAACCCATAAATCTATACACCTACTATGTACCCACAATAATTAAAAATAAAAATAAGTTAAAAGAACAGAAATGTTGAAGTAAATTTGGTAGGTGAAAAAGAAATATACAGCTAGTGCTCGACTTACAACCACGATTGGTTCCAACAGACCGGTCGTAACACGACTGGGTCGTAAGTTGAGTAGGCTATACAGGTATTGATCGACTTACCACCTATGCAACTTACGACCATTCGACTTTACGACTGCAATTGCTAGCCATGACTGCTCCACGTCTGGCAGTGTAAACATTGCCCAGCTGGGCGTACGACAGTGCGGACCATTCCGGCAGCACTACCATCTCCACGTGTACCATTTCAACTGTACATATAGCCAACTCAACTTACGACCAAATCGTGTTATGACCGGTCCGCGGTCCCGACTGTGGTCGTAAGTCGAATTGAGCACTAGCTGTATGTACAGTACTGTGAAATGATGTTATAAAATCTTTGTCATATTTTATCATAATTTTCTTTCATTACTGTTACTGGTTTTATATTTGCAAAACATACAAAATTACAAAATACGGGTGCATACAAAAATACAAAATACAGGTGTAAAAAATACCATAGGAAACATTTTCCCAATTGCAAAACATATCAAAATATATAAACATGTACAAAACATTTTATTGGCCGCTGGTGCTTGGCTGCGGATCGTTGATGTCGTCACCTGAGGCAGCAGTTGGGGTTACCGGAGTTGGTTTTTTCATAAACATGGTGAGCTTTGTCTGAATTGTATGTTTCTATTTTTCTTCATAAATGTCACAATACAGACGAAACACATCGTGCGCCATTCGTTCAATCCTTGCAAATCATTCGATGCTTCGATATGGATAAGAAGTTTAAACTTCTCCAGCACGCTCCTTCAGAGTCTGAAATAGACTTCCCGCCTTCATCTGCACAGTAAAAAGACTTAATGGTGTCCGTTTTTGAATTTGATCTTCCATCCAAATATATAGCAATTTCTCCATTTCGTGGATGGGCCCGCTTCATTGCTTTGTTATAACTGTTGATCGCATGGGTGCAGAACCTTTCACAGCTTCACAAATTCTTTCTTTGTCTTTCAAAATCATCGACACAGTGGAGTGTGATAACTTCGTATCACGTGCGATCACATTCACTTTCTTTCCTCCTTCGTACTGCTTAATTACCTTCATTTTCGTGTCGAGATGGATGGCCTTTCTTTCCTTCTTGGCAGGCTGAGGCGTAGACAAAGACGATTTCCTCTTGGTAGACATCTTGGGAGGGGTTTGATGAAAAATATCCAAGACACAAAACACAAATTGCTGTACCGAGTCTGGGATAACAGTTGCAATGGTGCACACGGAGATGGTAGCGCTGTCGGAAGCTGGTCCGCACTGTTGTACGCCCAGCTGGGCAACGTTTGCGCTGCCAGACGCGGAGCAGTCGTGGCTAGCGATTGTCATCGTAAAGTCGAATGGTCGTAAGTTGTATAGGTCATAAGTCAATCAATACCTGTAATGAGCATGTATTTTCCATAGGGTATTCTATAGGAGTGATTTAAAGCAAATTTTGAGTTGAGAAATAGATCAAAGATCAGTCTTTGCTCTCTAGTCTTAAAATTCTGAATTAATTTTAATTCTGAATTCTTAAATTCATAAATTAAAATCCTAACCTTCAAGGTAATGACTTGGAAAGGGGGACTTCTGGGGAAGTGATTGGGTCCTGAGGGTGGAATGAGATTAGTGCTCTACAAAAATAGACCCAAGGGATCTCTTTTCATCCTTTCTGCCATGTGAGGATCCAGCTAGAAGGTGCCACCCATGAATTAAGAAATGAGCCCTCACCAGACACCAAATCAGCAGGCACCTTGGTCCTGGACTTCCAAGCCTCCGAAACTGTGAAATAAATTTCTGTTGTTTATAAGCTGCTTAGTCTATGGTATTTTGTCATAGCAGCCCAGGTGGATGAAGATGCTCCTTAAACACTTTTATGTACACTTCTATGAATGTTTTCAAAGCTGACAATGAGCTGGTGTAAACCTTGAATTAAGGCATAGTCTTGGTCCTATTTCTAAGCTTTGTCAGCATGAACATTTTGTCATTCTGTTTGTGCTGCCTGCTGTGCAGACAGCAGTATGACCTTTCCTGAACTATTTCTAAGAATGAGACTGTTAAAACCATCTGAAAATTATCCCCATGAACATTAACACCAATAAATAAGGGATCAAAGATTAGAGAAATCAAGTGGATTGCTGCTATTCTAAAATGAGTTAAAATATACAGAAGAAAAGTTAGTAAGATAGTTCTTAAACTTCAGAGAAACAAGACTTTTTTTTCTTGAAAAATAACTTAATTCCCCTAGTCCAGAGTCTGCTTTTCTGAGATATTTTTTTGGTTATATATTTGGCATTCAACAACATGATGTCAATTTTAAATGGTAGTAGCAATTTCATACAGAAATCTATAATACCTTTCAACGTGGAGTACAACTCTCATCATCTGAAACCAAACATGTATCTTTAACTATTTTATAAACTATTAGCTTGAGAGCTAGGCTTTTTTTTTTTTTTAAGGTGTATTATCTTATTCTTTAAGTGCTTTACACTTTTAGGCAGGATTCTGACCTAAAGAATCTTACATTTTCATAGTACTCTGAGGTAATTAAGGTATTATAGTCATCTGACATATGAGGAAACTGAGGGATGAATAGGTCAAAAATTGTCAATAATCATAAACTTTAGGTAGTGGAGACTCCTCCTATTTCAGGTGTTTTAAAAATCCTCTTCATGACTTTTCAAAACATTTTTAAATACTTGTTGCTTCAAAAGCTTCTGCCTTGTTTGAAGCCTATTTTCTTGGTGAATGCGTGCCAAGGAGGAAGCAAGAGATGGGCTGTTATCTCTACCTACCCTTACACCGTATTTTGCTGATCCCATTAATAAACGCTGAAGTGAGTCACTGGCTACCCTGAGACACTGCCCTTGACTCTGGAGTCTGATTTCCTCTGGCTTGGCTGCATAGTACAACAGTCCTTCAAAATGACTGTTTAAAACTTAAAGGAAGTTTAAAAATAGAATTAAGAGGATTAAAGAGGCTTTTCTGTTTTTTAAAGTCAATTCAGTTCTGATCTCAAACATTCAAGAGAAGGTAAAATTTTCCACTAAAAATCCTGGCACTCAGAAACCATAAGCCAAATATGACATAAAAGTTAGGCAAGTTTGTGCTCATCTCTCAAAAAGTAATTAAGAATTATTATTTGTAATTTCTCAGGGTTGTCTACAATAAGCATCTGAGATATTTATGCCATATATGTGTGTGTGTGTGTGTGTGTGTGTGTGTGTATTTTTTCATATATTTTAACCATTGCAAATCAACAGCTATACATTGAACATCTACTAAGTATGACATGGTTTAGCAAACATAAATTGCAAACAAATATGTATTTTATATACTCAAAGAGCTTGTGATACAGTTGGGTAGGAAATGCTTACTCATATGAAATGCTTAAATGATAATATATTGTTTAAAGTGTATTAAACGGTACAGTGTACTGGTTTGAAAATTACTTCAGGACGTTAACACAAATTCAATACAGATAACTGCAGATAAGAAATCTTTGGCAATAGCAAAGAGGTTAGTAAATAATGCAATAAATGTACTCACTGCTATTTGAAAGACTGACAGAAGTATTTAGCAATAAGAATTAATAGTTAGAAGATTATTTTCTGACAATTTAGCACTGTGGTGGACAGGTAAATTACTAATGTGATCACTTTGTCAATTAAGTGTGGGCTTCTGTTTTACACACATTGGGCCAAACGGTACTGTATTATTCCCTCGTTCTGACATGAAACCACTTAAAGAAAGGCAAAACAGAAACAAAAGAAAAAACAACAAAAACTTTAGGTGCTCACCAATAGATAGGGTCTTGGCTCATAGGAAGGAGAGTTGGAAAGTACTTGCAAGCTTCTATCCACAAAGTGACTAGCTTTATGCCAAATTACACTACTCCCAGGGGCTGTGAGAACAATCTATAAAAGTCTTTTTTAGATTTAGACTGCCAAGATTCAGGCTGCTTTCCAAGATCCGAAAACAGCAGTGTATTCTAATTAGACCAGGATAGCAGGTTAGAATAAGGTAAATAGCAATAGGTAACAGGTAAAATATATACTTACAAACTGAGAGAAGTTAGAGTTTATATAGCTGTGTTTTCTATTTTTCTGCTTTAAGAAATATTTTTAAGTTAAATATTACTAATGTAATCATGGTTGTTTTTTGCTTATTAAATTAACAAGATTTTTTAAATGATTTCTAAAGTTGGCAAGCCTACAATAAATTACAAAGGTACCATCATTTAGAAAGTCATTTAGCAGCATGTATTAAGTACTTGAAAAAAGATATTCTTATCCTTTGACTCAATGACCCTATTTCTGAGAAACTACCCCCACATAACCTAACAGAAGAAGAAAGCCGTTTACATAAAGATAGTGACCATATCGTTACGCGTATTATACTTTTTTTCCTATAAGTGGGAAATATTACAAATACCCTAAATTCCTCAAAACATAAACACTTAAATTACATGTCATGATATATTACATAGCTATTAAAGATAATGATGATTATAAAGGCAAGTAGTGTAAAAAATGCTTTTGAAAAAATAATACTTCTCTTTAAAAACAAGCATCCTGCCACAATCCTCACTCCTGATTTATACTTTCCAAGGGTTTCCCATTGTGTTCAGAATAAAACCAAAAAACTTAACCTGACTTGCAAAGCCCACCCTGGCATGGCTCCTGATTGCTGCCTCAGGAGTCTCCCTTGGCACTCCGCTTCACCAATTAACTTCCTCCACTTAGGACTACTTGATTCCAATACTTAGAATGCTTGTCTCCTGGTCTATATTTGGCTAGCTCCTTCCATTATTAATTTGAATGTCCTACAAGGCCCCTCCCAGAAAACTTCCTTGACCATCAAATATGAAGCAGCCAGCCATTCCGTATCACGTCATCTTGCTTAAATTTTCTACATAGTACTCATTATCACTTGATCATTTTGTATTTACTTCTTTATTAACTCTGTATATCATCTGGCTCCTTCCACTAGCATGCATATTCCATAAAAGCCCAGATCTTGTATAATATGGCTGGTAGAGAGAAGATGCTTTATGAATAATTCTCAAATTAACAAATTAATCAGTACTGATAATGTTTTGAATATAAACATCTTTTAAAAGAAAAATTAAAGATATTTTAAAATGACTAAATGGAAAATTTTAAATTATCATATAAAATATATAATTTGGGGGCTATAATACTCAGGTACCATCATCATCTGGGAATAGCATCTGGAACTTTTCTTAAAGGTTTCTCCCAAAATGAATCATTTTCAGGAGCTGCGCTTTGAAGCAAATAAATTATCATTATTTCAAACTTTTACAAAAGTCAAAAAAATACGTAATTAAAGAAAAAAACTAGTTCAATGTGTAGGTACAAGAGCTATATAAAGAAAAAAAGATTCATGTGATATGGCTGTTGGAGGAGGTTTCATGGAGAAGACACAACTTAATCCTAAAATACATGAAAGGATTTGGACTCATGTAGAAGAAAAAGCATTCTTAAAACATTTTGGGAGAAATAATTTCTGGAAACTTTAAAATCTTCTCATCCCTTATGATTTGCTCTTTTAAGACATTCTAAACTTAATTTATCCTAATTTCAATCATTTGGTGTAGAGCCCAATGGACAGAAGGTATCCAGAATATATAGACTCTTTTTAGGTTTTAAGCATATTTATTCAACAACTGCTACATGAAATAACTGATATATTGGCTTAGATATGAGATGAGTTTTTTCTGTTTACTTTCTGGGGCCTTGACATGATGCTCAGCAAATACATACTGAGCTATGAACATAAACATGGACATTTAAGAAGCTACCTATAATCCCTTTGTGTACATTGAATATATTGAAAGGCAAGAAAGTAAAGGGAAAATACAAATCTTTAAGAGTAAATTTAATTTTGCTGTATTTGATTTAGTTCATAAAATAAAAAATGATAAAACATATCATATAAAATAAGCAATTTGTCACCAGAAATAGCTCTTAAAATACACTCACTTAAAATTAAATGAGATTATATTAATCTTTCTCCCTATCTTCTATTGAATGAAGCAATTAATTCCAGAAATCTACGGCATATCATAGGTGTATACTTGAATCTCGACCTGTGAAAAGTGTTATAATGCATTACATTCATCAGCATGTTTCTAAATCAACAAAATCTTATAAAAATACAATATAAGCAAAGAGGAGATTTTAACATATTGTTTAATATATGCTTCACATTTTGTTATGCTTTTATTAAATATTCAGCTTCCAACATAGCACTACAAGACTACATGACAAGAGCACACATATTAATAGAACATTTCTTTAACAACTTATAAAAAAGAAACATGCGGATTTTGACAACAACATAATATGGTAAATCTTGGTAATATAAAAATATAGCTGTATACTTCAACATAAACATCTTAAAATACCAGTAGTGGGAATAAAGTAGTTTAATAGGCAGAATTGCCCCTAGTCATTCGCAAACTACTAAAAATTTGCATGTAAAATTTAATACTCTATTTTCTTTTTTCACTAGAGGTTTCCTAGAAAAAAGGAGAAAAAAGGCAAATATGAAGAAATCATTTATTAGTGAGTACACTGTTCTACTGGACACCTCAAATAAAGGAACAGCAACATTTTCTCCCATTGCATTCCCAATGGACTTTATATCACTACCTAACAAATATTTTCTTTATAATCGTTTGGATGCTTACTTAGACATTTGGTTATAAGTATTTTCCTTATAGTATATATAATACATAGTATATACATAGTTTTCTATGTTTTACGTGGTTTTACATAGTTACATGTTTTATAAAAATACTTCCCTCTTGTTCTAACTTTGTCTCATATAAAGTGGTACATTGGAGAATAATTCTTACTTTGAGCGTGATGACACTTCTCAAATACTGTGAGCAGGGCCCTTAATTTAATTGCATGGGGGGAAGATTTAACAACTATGTATGAGTTGTTTTAAACATGTGAAGCCAGCCAATTTTGTCAGTTTACAGCTTTTTTATATACCAATTGACAAAAGTAAGAGATCTGACCAAGAGGTGACAGATGACATTGTATTTCTATCATTTTTGTTACTGTTTTTGGCTAGCCTACAACCTCCCCAAACTACAACACCAACACTCTCTGAAAGCCTGTCTTGCTGCAGTCTCTAGGTACAATCACAATGAAAAAGTATTTCTCATTCCCAGATGAAGGATCCCATAATTACTTGTTTTTCTTGATTGGTCAGTCCAAATCATTAAAATTTCAAATATTGCCTGTAGCTTAGCCAAATTCACAACCACCTCAACAAATGTTTCATTAAGAAAATTCAGCTAGGAAATACACACACACAAACACACAGATACACACAGACACACACACATTTTCACACGCACACACACACACACATACACACACACTATACAAACTCCAAATGGATTTTAACAAAAAATGCTTTTCAGACAAATTCTATAATTATGCCCAACTCTACTGCAACAGAAAAATCCATTTGAAGACAACCTTTAATCCCTTAATATTATTTCTTTTCTGTTTTGATATGCTGTTGCTATTAAATCAATCTGGTGCTTTTTTCTTCCAAACTAAGTCATATCAGCCACATGCTTTAGGCATATGTGAGTTTACCCTCAAACAGTATATATCTAGAGATTCCTGATAAACAGAAAGTTTCCATGTTTGCTTCTTTATTGGAAGTTCCCATGACAGAAATGGTGGCTTAATAACCACTGTACAATTGGAGATTCTTACTTCTTTGCCACCATTGTTTATTCCAAATATGTGATTGAGATCAGAACAATGTACTCTGCCCAGGCAGATTAAGGACAATATTAAGACCCTTCCTCAAGTGTCACAATCTAGAATCTACAATCACAGCTTTCCTATAAGAAGGAATTCAAATACCAATCAGTAGCCTTAACAATATATTTATCTTAGTAAAAATAACTTGGCTATAGTTTTTGCCTTTTTATAGGATCTATAAGCAATAAATTATAATATTTGCCTTCACGTGGGTTCTATCTAGTCAAGTTACTATTTTGTCTGGAATCTTCCTTGTGTCATGCATCTCAAAGTGGAAAATTTATGCTGCTCTTCCTTTTATATTTCTCTCTTCTCTGAAAGCTGCTTTTTATTTGCTTTTTTATATCCAGGTCTCCAGTGTAGCAGAACCAGTTTATTTAGAGTAAGGTATACTAAGTTCTATTATGTTTTCCAGAGTCTCCCAAATACTTTTAAAATATCATGTTGACAGTATATTTTCTGACCATTCTTCTCAAAATGTCAATGGCTGTCTGTTAACTTCCCCTTCAATAAAAACTCACAGCATGATTGAATAGAAAGAAAACTTGGGATTTAAAATCATATAGGTGGGCGTACACTTACGTACTAATAGTGCCCCAGCTTAAACCCCTTTTTACTTTGTCACATTTCCGCAAGGCTCACTCTTTGTTACAATGACATATAAGCTTCTAGGCCTACCTATTATTTTAGCATCTGTGTTTCTTTTATACAAAAGCCTCTGTGTACACACACAAATTAAAATATTAACATCAAATAAAATTGATATAATTTTCTTTTGTTAATTTGTATTTTGTCAGTTCAATTTATAGGCCCCAGTGATTGATCTAAGAAGCGAGATGTGTTTCCCCTACTGCTCGTGTAATAATACCTTATGACTATAAGTCTTAAAGGCTGAAGTTTATTGTAGACTCTCACTGCATTGCCTATGCTTAACATGTCATGACCATTCACTAAATGTGTGAACATACAATAATTTACTAGAATTATTGACATTAGTTCACAATAAGAAAATGAGGAATAGAATGTTCTATATCTTATAATTGGTGGTAGATCAGGAATTTCAAGTTCACAGTCTCTGTCTCCAAGGAACTGTATTGTCATCATCTCTTATTATGGAGACATGTAAGAATTAATTACTACGATGACAAATTAGATAAATTTTCATCATGAACAAAATTAGGTTAATAAGTACAAATGAGCTATTAGATTCATATAGACAAAAATAATAGAGTATTTATAATGCAAAAAAGTAATTTTAAGAATAGATTTAACACTCAGAGAGTGCACAACTAAAATATGAATAAATTGTAATGTTCATTAAAGGAAAATAACATGATAGTTAGATGTCTAAACAGATACCCACATCTAATTGTGTTGGTTTCTGTTTTGGCTTTTCAAATCTAAACAGAAAGGGTGGTATTATTTATAGAGTAATGAAAATAGTCTTAATCACATCATATAACTACATAATGAAAGAATAAGACAATGTGCAAGAGAAAATAAATGATAATCTCAAAACTGTATGTATAGAGCATCAAAAAGTCACTTTTCATTTAACTATAAATAAAATAAATTTTTAAAATCCAGGGACATATAATTCAGAAGGAGAGCTTGAAGTTCCTGGATTGCAAGACAATCCAGATGGCTAGATACCCTGAGAAACACAATTCAGGCTTTTGCTTGTCTGGAGTGTGTTGGCAATAATAAATGGTAGAAACATTAGTATCAATGTATGAAACCTTGATTCTGTTAACTACTGTCTATGAATCACCCACTAATCCTTTAAAACTCAGGTAAAGTATCATCCCTTGAGTAAGCATTAATGATCCCTTCCTCTGTATATTCATATTTCCATTAGACTTTTCTTCACTTTGTACCAAATCATTATGGAATTTGAGCTTTAACTGTAACCAGGGCTATTTATATCTGAATCTACATTGTTTCTGTAGGCTTAAAGGCAATCTTAGAAGTACTTAAATTTAGCAAGGCTTAGGAGTATGTAAAACAACAATTTACCATGTCACTCAACTATTCCAATGATATCTGTGAAGTCTTCTCTTCAAATTTATTTTAAGTTCAGGGGTACAAGTACAGGTTTATTATACAGGCAAACTTGTGTCAGATTATTTTTCAGGTGTTGAGCCTGGTAGTCATTAGTTATTTTCTGATCCTCTCCCTCCTCCCACCTTCCACCCTGTACTAGGTACCAGTGTGTGTTGTTCCCCTCTATGTGTCTATGTGTTCTCATCATTTAGCTCCTACTTATAAGTGAGAACATGTGCTATTTAGTTTAACGTTTTGTTAGTTTGCTAAAGACAATGGCCTTAAGTTCCATTCATGTCCCCACAAGGAACAAATCTCATTCTTTTTTTATGGATGCATAGTATTCCATGGTAAATATGTACCATATTTTTTAATCCAGTCTCTCATTCGTGAGCATTTCAGTTGACTCCATGTCTTTGCTATTTTGAATTTTGTTGCAATGAACATACATGTGTATGTGTCTTTATAATAGAAGGATTTATATTCCTTTGCGTGTATATCTAGCAATGGGATTGCTGTGACAAATGGTATTTCTGTCTTTAGGTCTTTGAGCAATTGCCACAGTATCTTCCACAATAGTTGAATTAATTTACACTCTCACCAACAGTATATAAGCATTCCTTTATTTCTACAACCTCACCAGCATCTGTTGGTTTCTGACTTTCTAATAATATCCATTCTGACTTGTATGAGATGTTATTTCATTGTGGTTTTGATTTGCATTTCTCTAATAATGAGTGATGTTGAGCTTTTTTTTTCATATGATTGTGGTCATGGGTGTGTCTTCTTTTGAAAAGTGTCTGTGTTCTCTGCCCACTTTTTTATGGGCTGTTCTTTCCTTGTAAATTTGTTTAAGTTTACAGATGCTGGATATTAGACTTTCATCAGAAACAATATTTGTAAAAATGTTCTCCCATTCTGTAGGTTGTCTGTTCACTCTGATGATAGTTTCTTTTGCTGTGCAGACGCTGTTTGGTTTAATTAGATCCCATTTGTCAATTTTTGCTTTTGTTGCAATTACTTTTGATATCTTTATCATAAAATCTTTGCTCATGCCTATGTCCTGAATGGTATTGCCTAGGTTGTCTTCCAGGGTTTTCATAGTTTTGAGTTTTTCATTTAAGCCTTTAATCCATATTGAGTTGTATGGTTTAAGGAAGGGGCCAACTTTTAATCTTCTGCATGTGGCTAGCCAATTCAGCACCACTTGTTGAATAGGAACTCCTTTCCCCATTGCTTGATTTTACAAGATTTGTTGAAACTCAGAGCTGTAAGTATACAGTCTTATTTCTGGGTTATCTTCTATTCCATTGTTCTATGTATCTGTTTTTGTACCAGTGGTACCATGCTATTTGGTTACTGTAGCCCTGCAATATGTTTGAAATCAGGTAGTGTGATGCCTCTAGCATTGTTCTTTTTACTCAGAATTGCCTTGGTCCTTTGGACTCATTTTTGGTTTTATGTGAATTTTAAAATAGTTTTCTAGTTCTGTGTAGAATGTCAATGGTAGTTTAATAGGCATAGCATTAAATCTATAAATTGCTTTGGGCAGTATGACCATTTTAATGATATTGACTCTTCCTACCCATCAGCATGGATTTTTTTTTCATTTGTTTATGTCATCTTTGATTTATTTGAGCAGTGATTTGTAATTCTCCTTGTAGATATCTTTCACCTCCCCAGCTAGCTGTATTCCTAGGTATTTAATTATCAGATTATCTGAGGTTGAAATGAAAGAAAAAAAAATGTTAAAGGCATCTAGAGAGAAAGGTTAGGTCATCTGCAAAGAGAAACTAATCCGACTAACAGCTGAAAACCTATAAGCCAGAAGCCTGGAGACCAATATTCAACATTTTTAAATAATTTCCAACCCAGAATTTCTTAATTGGCCAAACTAAGCTTCAAAAGCAAAGAAGAAATAAGATCGTTTTCAAACAAGCAAATGTTGAGGAAATCTGTTGCCACCAGACCTATCTTACAAGAGCTCCTGAAGGAAGCACTAAAAATAGAAAGGAAAGACCATGCCATAAACTACCAAAACACACTGCAGTACACAGACCAATGACACCATAAAGCAACCACATAAACTAGTCTGAAAAATAACTGGCTAACATCTTTATGACTGGTTCAAATCCACACATATCCACACTAATCTTAAATGTAAATGGGCCACATGCCCCAAGTAAAAGACACAGAGTGAAAGGCTGGATAAAGAAACAAGACCAATGGTATGCTGTTTTCAAGAGACCCATCTTACTTGCAAGGACATGCATATGCTCAAAATAAAGGGATAGAGAAAAATCTACCAAACAAATGAAAACAGAAAAAAGCAGGGGTTAAAATCCTAGTTTCTGACAAAACAGGCTTTAAATCAATCAAGATCAAAAAAGACAATGAAGTCTTTTCTTATTCATCCTATAAACACAATGCTCATGGTGTCTTAGTACCTTAGCATTTAGTCTACCCATCTCCACTTTCCTGCTGCCCTCCTCATTGAAATTTCTTTAAGCTGTATTTTACTCTATTACATCTGTGTTTTATCTACTTTATCTAAGCACCAGACATCTCAGAGCAAAGACCTGTATTATTTTTATTTGCATCTTACACCATGTAAATTGCCTTGTCTTGCACAAAGTAGGTACATAGTAAATATTTTGTTAAATTCCTCAATAGATCTATGGTAATATGGAATGGAAATGCAAACCCTAGATTACAATGCTTAAATATTAAAGGAGTAAACTTTTTTTTATGTGCAGATCTTTCAGAAGTTTGATATATTCAGAACATTATTATTCATGCTCACATAAGTTGGCATTTAACCGTTTTGTTCAACTTTTATTAAACTAACAAGCCCTGGAATGCAAAATAAGTTTTAAAACATGGGCTGAAGTTTGTTAGCATCTAAACAGCATAATAAATATTTAACATTATAGTCATGCAAGGTGTTTTACATACCAGATACAGTGCTTTTAGCAGGTTATCTCTTATTAAACAACCAGAGAACCAACAATATTATTCAAGGTGGAAAGTATATGCAAACACTACAAACACTGGGAAATAATTTCTAAAAAAATACAATATAAAAAACAAACACAGAAACTGTGGGAATTATTCATTTTTATAAGATTATAAGTGGTGGTACTCATTGGTGTCCGTTTAATAAGTAATTAAATATAACATCCATTATTGTTATATTTAAAGACTTAGTTATAGATTTAATACTACAAGTCAAAACTAACTTCACTAGTCAGGGTTGTCAGAGCATAAATAATTGGCTACTCTAAGGGTGTGGGGATTTCCTTTTAAGTCTGAATATTCATTATTTACTAGTTGAGTGCAATAATATAAGTCAGGTAAGCCCTCTGATCCTGTTTCTTTTTCTGCCAAATGACTATAATGATAGCTGTCAGCCTCTCTAACAATGTTGTTGGGAATATCTAAATGAGTATGGACAATTCTTGAATATTGTTGTTTGTCATACAAATGTTTGAAAATATTATAATTAATACTACTAACATTATTGTTATTCTGGACTACTGGAAAGACCACCCATCAAAAATATCTTGAATGTATGTTTGTCCTTGGGTATTCATTTCATTGGAAAGAAGGCTTGCCAGAGATGATCTGACTGAATGCTAAATCATGCAAATATCTTGGATAGTGGACAAGTGAAGAGCTAATTCTAGATAGACCATAACATAGGCAGAAAAAACTTGGATAGGTGAACACTGGATTTTGAGACAGAGTGGAGTCAACTGGGACATAATGAGGGGAATACAAAAAGACTTAGATGGCATAAAAACCAGAAAAGGGGTAAAAGATGGAAGCCAAATGAAGGGAGAAGGAGCATTGAAAAAGCGTTATAAAATAGGTCAATATCGAAACTCACTCTGATCTTTCAAGTTCCAATGTGCAAAACAGTGACAAGTACACAAGTGACTTTTATGGGAAGAAAATAATAACACATCAAATAATTATTATAAATATTCAACAGTTTAGGTTAGTTGTGGTAAGGAAATACGATAGAAAAAATTTCAATAAAAATTTATGGAAAAGTTACTTTTAAGAATAAAAGCTGCCTACATTCATGTATCTCAACTATCAGGAATCAAAACTGAGACCACTTCCATCATGTCAACACAATTTAGCTATTTGTTCCAGAAAATTCTTATAGGAAGGTAAAGCTGTAAGCCAGTAAATTAACATTACTATTAGAATCAGAATTTTTCTGTAAACCAATTTGTCTAGACAAATAACTTGCTCATTATTGCAAAAAGCTTGTTTATCAAAAATAATTTA
The DNA here is from genome assembly GCF_001604975.1 of Cebus imitator. Taxonomy (NCBI): domain Eukaryota; kingdom Metazoa; phylum Chordata; class Mammalia; order Primates; family Cebidae; genus Cebus; species Cebus imitator. Next base: position 1,254,020 of record NW_016107615.1, on the reverse strand, counting down.
CTCATCAAGGTTATATTCATGACTCTCACCTTGCTTTGTCTAGCAATCCTAAAGTTACTACAGTTTGCTCAAAGGCACCCATTTCTCCACATTAGAAGACTGTCATCACTCAGCAGAGCACAGAATCATGACAATGTTGAGCTTTATCTGAATCCTGTCCTCCTACCGTTTGTTTTTTGCAAACTACCTCCTATTCCCAACCTTACCTCTCCACACACATATGGTTTTATGTTCTGAGAAATAACTAACCACAAAGGACTTCTCTGTCTTCAGATCTTTGGAGAACTCCCTGCCTTTGTCTTCAGATAAGACCTCCTTTTGATGCCCTTCTGTATTTACCCTTATCAAAATTCCACATTTTCTCCCTCTGCTTAGAGATGTTACTTATTAATGTAAGTTCTCTATTGCAATAGCCTAAATATAATCTTACCCTTAATTATCTGGTGATATGGTTTGGCTGTTTCCCACCCAAATCTCATCTTGAATTGTAGTTCTCATAATCCTCACATAACGTCAGGACCTTGTTGAGGTAATTAAATCAAGGGGGCGGGGGTTACCTCCATGCTGTTCTTGTGATAGGGAGTGAGTTCTCACGAGATTTGATGGTTTTATAAGTGGCTTTTCCCCTTTTGCTTGGCACTTCTCCTTGCTGCTACCATCTGAAGAAGGACATGTTTGCTTCCTCTTCTCCCAAGATTGTGAGGTCTCCCCAGCCATGTGGACAAGTGAGTTTATTAAACCTCTTTTTTCTCTATAAATTGTCCAGTCTTGGGTATTTCTTCATAGAAGTATGAAAATGGACTAATACACCTGGTATGTTTGTCTTTAACAGCCCCAAATTATACAAATAGCCTCCTTTGACCTTCATTTCTCAATTCCTAATTACAAATAATATCAACATGGTGTCCATTTCTTACCGCAGCAGATCTAAAACACTTAGTTTCACTTGACCTACAAGACATTCTTGGGGTATTTTTGTTGTCTGCTGTCAATAATTTTGAGATAAGCCTTGCAAGATATGGGAGGAGTTTGGACCTACAGCAATAGGCAGTAAGGAGAGAGATGGAAGTGCAATGGGAAAAACAGGGTATTAGGTGAATAATAATTTATGTGAAACAGTGAGTTGCTTCTCTTTAGAAATTAAATATGTCAGAGAAGCTGGATAAAATTAGATTTATATAAGAAATTCTCTGGTAGTAGAGGTGAAAGGATAGGTTGAAGTAATATCTCATAAGGCTTTAAATGATGCCAGGATAATGAATCCTAATGAGAGTAAAAGGCTATCAAAAATTTCAATAGGAATTTACCTCTATCCAGTTGTATTACCCATTTTTCTCAAGTTTATTCATTTTCCTGTTCACCTAAGAATAAGGCATTTGAATGCACTTCAAGGTCACAAGTGAATTAACATGCAGTTGACTCCTGAACAACACAGATTTAAACTGTGTGGGTCCACTTACATCAGATTTCTTTTTCAATAATTGCAGTGGGCTCACATGTCCATGGGTTCTGCCTCTGCAACCAAAGTCAAATTGAAAATACAAGGCAGGGTGCAGTGGTTCATGCCTGTAATCCCAGCACTTTGGGAGGCCGAGGCATGTGGATCACTTGAGGCCAGGAGTTCGAGACCAGCCTGGCCAACATGGTGAAACCTCATCTCTACTAAAAATGAAAATACATCATTCATTCACAAGATGTGAAACCCCAGATATGGAGGGCTATATTTTCCTACATGTGGGTGCCACAGGGCCAACTGCAGGACTTGAATATGCAGAGATTTGGGCATATATGGAGGTCCTGGAGCCAATTTCCCACAAATGCCAAGAAACAGATATATATATGAAATTTTGGAGGTTTTCTTTAGAAGTGTTATACATCTGGAAATATAGTTGAAATTCTCATTTTTATTGGGTGCTTATCTTCCACAAAATATACCAAGTATTTTCCTGTGTCTAGAAACTTCCCCTTAGTTCATTAAAACATTAAAATATTCATAATAAAAGTACCTTCCTCTTATGCAAGAGATCACTTGTAAATTTTTCATGCCATTTGATGGATTTTAACTCAAAGCCATTACACTAACAGTTACTTCATATAAAAAATCTTCTGCTCCTCTCTGTTGTTCTAAAAAGTTTTCTGGGCATTAGAGATTGTTGGCAATAACTCCCTTTCAAGAGAAGATTAAAAGCTGCACATAGGTGCAGTGGCCCATGCCTGTAATTAACACTTTGGGAGGCTAAGGCAGGTGAATTTAAGGCTAAGTTTCAGACCAGCCTGATCAACATGGTGAAACCCCATCTCTTCTAAAAATACAAAAATCTGCTCATGGAATATATGAGTGAATTATAAACACATACTTACAACTTTCACATCAAGACCATCACCTCACTATGCCCTACACTTCAAAGGAATTTCATCATAAAATTCTTCTCAATGCCAACCACTTCCTCACTTTAGAAGACCCATCTCAAAATTGCTCAGTCCATGTCCTAACACTATGAATAACCTGCCTCAATTTACCATTTTAAAGCCCTAATAAGAGTCTGTCAAGAGGGAAAACAGTGTCAGGATAAAGAGGTTCACCAAAACAATAACAACTGTGGTACTATACTTAGTACCTTGCTGACAAAATAATCTGTACATCAAACTTCCAAGTCATGAGCTTTCCTAAATAATAACACTGCACCTGTATCTCTGAACCTAAAAACATATTTAAAATCAAATAAAATTAAAAGCCATTAAATTATAATTATTTACTTATATTTGTCATGTTTACACAATGTTGTACAATATCCATTTTCTTAGCCACTGTATTTAATGGGTTCAATTATTGGTAGATCAAAGTAGAACTGTCATTTTTAGATTTTTAGAGGTATAAACAGACTCTAATAATAAAAAAAAGATTTTGTCAAGGTGGTATTCAACTTTACTGTAGAAATCTAACCAATTTAGCTTTGCTTGATCAAAAGTATTTTTTCTGGTGGTATTTTGGGGAATTACCAGTTGATAATGCTGGTGGTTCAGTCAAGACTCTATCAAGATCTTCTAACAGCTGTGAATCAAGACTCAGAACAGAACATGTTCCTGAGGTCCCCTGAGGTTCGACTTAGGGATCTTTCCAACTCCAATAGTCAGGTAGTCTAATTTTTTCATTGGCATTCAAATGCTGTATTTATTTTGTCTCCTAAGAGTGAAGACAATTATTTTGTTTATCTAATCCAACTGGAAAACTATTACCCTTTATAGAAAAATATGAACTACCAATTATTCTGCCTGCTTTTGTCATCTTCCATTGTGATTCTATATAATTCTAGTAAATCTGTCCTTGAGCTGTGAAATCAACATAGTTTATTGTCTCCCTGAATGGAAGGAAGTAGCTAGATGGCTTTATTCACCACATTAGGCTTAGTAGCTAGTATCTGTTACGTAAAAAGTGCTCAATAAATACTTATTAACTAAATGAAGAACTTTTCAGATATAAAATATTTCAGAGTTAAAGAGTAAAAAATTTACATAGGCAGTATGTGGAAATCCTTCTTAGATTTCTCAAATTAAATTTTTTACTGAGAAATTATATAAAAACATAAATGGAGATAAATGGAAAGAAAAAGTAATTCATTTATATCTCTATCTATCTATTCCTATATCTATATACTTCAAATTTAGTATACAAAACTTCAGCTAATGTTTGCTTGGGAAGCAAGTTTGAACAAAGCCAGAACCTATCCTATGGGGCTCATATTTTTGTGTGTGATGCAGGTACCATCATATTCCTTAATTTTCCTTGGGATTAACAACCTAGGGCCTTTCCTGCCTTAAAGCTGGAACATATCTTTCTTTTTTTACTTTCTAAAATGTCTACTTTACTTGAGGAGGAAAAACTGTTAATATTTTACACCCTGTTTTAAGTTTTCTTAAAATAATTGGTGTGCTTTATTAAAATTTAAAGGTATACATTAAAGTCAAATATTCTAACATCAGAGAATTTTATCAACATGGCTTTCATATGAAATGAATATAATAAATGAATATCACATTTGGACATTCTCTGTATACAAGTTAACACAATATTATCTTTTCAGAAATTCCTCTGGACTACTGTCTCTGATATTACTTAGTCTGTGTTTCACTTCCCAAGGTAATTTAAATAAACCAAATGGCAAGAATAACATCTAATTGAGCTTCTTAAAGCTTCACCAAAACTTAGGTATCTGAAAATCACAATTTGTGTCTTAAAGTTTCAGACACATTATCCTTGCCAGTTTAACTTTGTTAAAATTCTTTTCATACATTAAAATATTAAAAAGGCATTAACTTATCCTATGAAACCTACCAAACAGAAGTCAAACATTTCAGATTTCAAATATTTAACTTTACTACTAGCATTTTCTTCTCAATTCTGTACATTCTAGGCATGTTTCTTCAAATTTATTTAGACATCAGTAAGAAGGAGGCGCAGTTGTTAAACTCGGATGCCCTTTGCTAACCTCACCATTTATGCTGTGTCTTGTTTCAACACATATGACAATGTAAGGCAGTGAGATCTACTCACAACATTTAAATTTACAGTTTGGTAACCTGGCAGCAAAGGGTTTTCTAAGGCATGTTTCTTTTACTGATCCTGTATCTTGAATTAGTTCTAAGTCAACTTTTTGTTGTAGTTATATGGTACTTTGAAAGTTGCTTTCATTTTATGATTGTTAATTAATGTTACCATTTGTATAAGAGAACACTAAAGCATAAGTGTAAAAGTCAATATAAACCTTTAATTCATTATCTAATTACCCTACACTTTTTGTGGGCACAGATGAAAATATGCACTTTCTAACCTTGCCTCACAGACAAAAGAAAAAAGATCTCTGATTTTATTGTACAATCTACAGTGATATAATAAATAGACAAAGTCATAGGTTATCTTTTCTGTATGGCTGAAAGTATTACCAACTCATTTTTATACATAGAATATATTTTGAGAAACAGCAGTAGTCAAAGAAAGCACATGAATTTAGAATCAGGCAAATCTGGTCTTACTTTGTCAACAAGCTTTATGCCATTGAACAAGTTATATATTCTCTCTGAGCCTCAGTTTCTTCTTCTCTAAAAGGATAATAACAGTGCCTGTTTTTGTGAGATCTTTATACAAATACAAACACAAATTATTAATATCTAACCCAGTGTCTAGATTGTCAGAATAGCTCAATCAATATAATACATTCTTATTTTAACAAAATAAAATGAATAAATAACATAAATTTATTGTTTAAATTAGGAATACAAAGGCCACTCAGTATATACCTTTTAAAAATGTCCACCTTTCAAGTCTATTAATTTAACATTTAATTTCAAGTGCAATTAATTAAATTTCATTCATTTCCATTTAGTAAATATATGATAAATTGTTACTATCATGTACAGTAAATACATTATAAAATTGGGCTAGCAAAACAGACTTTCCTTATATTATCCAATTCAATCACAACCATCTTAGGCAAAATTAGTGCTGCTTTGCTTTCATGGATAAGAAAATTCCGGGTCATGTGTTAGGTAACCTGCTTATGATCAAAAAGCTTCTAAATGGCAACTACCAATATTAAACCTGTTTATCTGCCCTTTCAATTCCAAATATTTTCCCTCCAAATATTATTCAATTGATTAGAAAGGGCAGAAAGTAGTATTTATTGAGAACATTCTATTTGCCAAACACATAGCTGTTTATTTACTTTTGGTTTTTATTTTAAGCACTCTTCAAGGGCGCTCTGCTGTCCTCTGATGTTTATAGAAAATGAAGTGGCAGAGCCAGAATTAGAACTAAAAACTGCCTGGTTTGAAAGTCCAAGTGCAGATGGTTGTGAACACTGCAAAAAGTTGAGCTTTGTTATCGGATCGATCTGGGATACAATATCAGACTTGCCATCTGTCAATGGTATTAAACTGCACTGAGCCTCAATTTGGCTCCTAAAAAATGGACATAAGTTTGTTGAGAGACTGAAGTGAGATACCATATACAAAGCAGTTATACTGCTTGGGGTTTCACCCATTTACAAGTAGCTATTATATCATGCTACCTCAGGAAGAGGTGATACTTTAAGGACTGAGAAAAATAAAAAATTATTCTCAGGTTTCCAACTTGAGAAACAGGTGTTTCAACTTCCCAACATTTAAAGCATATGCTCCTATAATACACAAATATGTCATTTCCCTCCTGCAATTACCCTTTTCTCACCCTTGAAGAGGAAATGCTATAAATGAATGAGACATTCCATTTCCTCCCACAACAACAAATGGACGGACACTCAGCAGAACTGGACTGGTGAGTCACTAGAAATTTGAGATTGGGACACAAAGGTATAAAGCGCCTATAGGCATTGCTATAGGTATGGTCGTTGTTAGGCAATGTAAACTAGGGCCTTGCAGCTTTTTTTTTTTTTCTTGACAATATACTGTCTGTTAAATAAACTGAGCAAGACAACTGCCCTGGAAGGGTAGAAGGACAGTAAAGCAGAAATGTAGGGTTAAGCTGAGAGGAGAGAACATGAAGGAATACAAAGAAGGATTGAGACACAACGGATAATTTTCAAGTTCTGGGATGTTAGCCTATCTTTCCAAAAATACATTCCTCAATATTTCTGTATGTCCTATTTTATCCAAGGAACTTACACATTTACACTAATTCAAGGTCTCTGCTTTCGTAACCTAAGACAGAAAAAGTATTAGGAGAAACTAGGGAATAGTGGACATTGTTATCTCCCCAACATGCAATTTCTTATTTCTATATTACATAGCAGCCATATGACTGAGTAGAATTACCCACTCAATCGTTCTAGGTGTGGATCTGATTTCTCTAATAACTCACCACAGTGATTGGCTTAGAGAAGCAGGTTGAAGCCAAGTAACGCCAGAACCTTCCCTTGGTCAGTAGGGATTTTTATCCTGTGGACTTCTGAGCAAATAATCTCTTGCTGTGTAGATAAAGCCCTTAAAAGAAATGTTCTCTTTGTTTTTTTTTTTTTTTTTTTTTAACAGTGTGAACAAAGAAAGAAAGGCAAGAGCTACTGCAACTGTTGTGTAACTTTAAGATCTTAGTTTGGGAACAAACCTGACTCTAATAAAACCAATGATAGCGCCAAAAAATCCTAAAGAAATAGAGAAAGATCTTTCTTTTACCAGGAGGATAGTCCCAACTACTTCTGAGTCTATAGGTCTCCTTTATTATTTAAACAGCCAGTTGAATTGTGTTTTCTGTTAATTGGGGGGGTGGGGGGAAGCTGGCAATATAAAAGCAAAGGAAGAAGAGTTTGGATCACTGGCATAAAGGTGAGAATTGAAGCCATAGGCATTCTTAAAATCATCCAGAAAGGACACATTTAGTACTGATTGAGTGCTCCTTTTAACTTTACATCACCAGCATCATTTGGCTCAGACAAAACCTACTTAAATGTCATTTTTCTTATAAGTTTCACTTGTACTTGAAATGATTCAGAACCACTTAAAAATTAAACATTTTGGCCGGGCTTGGTGGCTCACACCTGTAATCCCAGCACTCTGGGAGGCCACGGCGGAGGGGAACATGAGGTCAGGGGTTCCAGACCAGACTGGCCAAAATTGTGAAACCCCATCTCTACTAAAAAATACAAAAAAAAAAAAATAGTTGTGTATAGTGGCTCGTGCCTGTAATCCCAGCTACTTGGGAGGCTGGGGTAGGAGAATTGCTTGAACCAGGATCCCAGAGGCGGAGGTTGCAATAAGCCGAGATTGCACCACTGTACTCCAGCCTGGGCTACAGAGAGAGACTCTATTTCCAAAAAAAAAAAAAAAAAAAAAAAAATTAAACATTTTAGAGTTCATATAAATCCTTCTATACAGCAAGAAATAAGTAGTTTGAATTGCTTTTAAGGATGTGTTGAAATTTCAGTTTTAGGAATTTCCTCATATGATATTTAAGGGTTTGATCAGAAGAAATCAGTGTTTAATTTTCAATTACTATATTATAGAAGTGTAATTTGCAGATATAACCTTTTTTATTTTTGAGATAGAGTCTTGTTCTCTCACCACGCTACAGTGCAGTGGTGTGACCTTGGCTCATTGCAACCTGTAACTGCCGGGTTCAAGCAATTCTGCTTCAGCCTTCAAAGTAGCTGGGATTACAGGTGCATGCCACCATTCCCAGCTAATTTCTGTATTTTTAGTAGAGATGGGGTTTCACCATGTTGATCAGGCTGGTCTGGAACTCCTGACCTCGTGCTCTGCCTGCCTAGGTCTCCCAAAGTGCTGGGATTGCAGGTGTGAGCCACTGCACCCAGCCTGCTTACTTTGTAAAATGTTAAAATATGTATCAAATAAACATATTTGATTGAAAATACCCAGATGTTGTCTTTATTGCAAGCAAGGAAAGACAGCAATACAAACCTTGGAGAATAAATTTTAAAAACAAAACACTGGAAAAGAAAATGGATAAGGGATTTAAAAACACACACAGTGAAAGGAAAATGGTTTATAAAAAATAGAATTACTTTCTCATAATACGAATTTCTCGATATGCCTTCGTGATGGGGACAAAACTAAGGGCAATCAGAAAAACAGAAAAATCAATGCAATCGACCCCAAAAATAACCTTTCACTTTATGAAGATCTTAACCTTGATAGATGAAATAGACATTTTCTTTTTCAAGATGGAGTCTCACTCTGTCACCCAGGCTGGAGTACAGCGGCAGGATCTTGGCTCACTGCAACCTCTGCCTCTGGGGTTCAAGCAATTCTCCTGCCTCGGCCTCCTGAGTGGCTGGGACTACAGGTACGTGCCACCATGCCCAGCTAATTCTTTGGTTTTTTATTTCTAGTAGAGATGGGGTTTCACCATGTTGGCCAGGAGGGTCTCGATCTCTTGACCCCATGATCTGCCTGCGTCTGCCTGCCAAAGTGCTGGGATTACAGGAGTGAGTCATCTTGCCCGGCTGAAATAGACATTTTTAAAGTCATTGGCTTGAACGACCTCACACCAGGCATCTTGCCATCAAGTTAAGTGGAATTTAGCCCCATTTGATAGGGAGTCCCTTATGCAAAAATTTTAAAAATTTGGATAAAATCTCCTAAATAAATACCTTGACTTCTGGGTTGTTTGTTTTTACTTTTCCTGTATTTTCCACTTGAGATTCTATTTATGTTATTCAAGATCTTGGAAAAATAATTAAATCTCAGAACTTCAGTTTTCTTATTACTAGAAAGAGAAATGAGACTAGATCAATAGTTCATATTCAAAGAGGTATTTCTTTTGTAAATCAGAATTTCTGAAGGTAAATGGGTGAGTAGAGTTCTTTGAGCAATCCATACATAGTATTAAAATATAATTTTATTTTTGAAAAAGAAAACTGTTTTCGTATTACAAATTATAGAAACTTTAGCTCAACACAATCATATTTTAAAATAAAATATCTTTTGCAATGAAAGGTTACCAGATGGAGAGCATGGGAGAAATACAATTCCAAAGGGGAAAAGCCTTACTGGAATCTTTCCCAGGTGGGTTCTAGAGGCTGCTTCTAGCCAGTACCTTTTACTGTTCATGCTTCTCCCTCTCCTCTCCTCTCTGGTACAGCCTCACACAGTTTGTGACTTCTAGCCTTATCTACTTCTGAAGTCTCATGTCTGGACCACTCTTTCTTTTGTATGTTTTGCTGGGTCTCAATACTCTCCTTTCCAAATGTGATGGTTAATACTGAGTATCAACTTGATTAGATTGAAGGATGCAAAGTAGTGATCCTGGGTGTGTCTGTGAGGGTGTTGGCAAAGAAGATTAACATTTGAGTCAGTGGGCTGGGAAAGGCAAATCCACCCTTAATCTGGGTGGGCACAATCTAATCATTTGCCAGTGCAGCCAGAACATAAAACAGGCAGAAAAATGTGAAAAGGACAGTCTAGTAGTCCCAGCCTAAATCTTTCTCTGGTGCTGGATGCTTCCTGCCTTTGAACCTTGGACTCCAAGTTTAGATTGGCTTTCCTTGCTCCTCAGCTTGCAGACAGCCTGCTGTGGGACCTTGTGATAGTGTGAATTAATACTTAATAAACTCTATTATCTATCTATCCATCTATCTATCTATCTATCTATCTATCTATCCGTCCTATCAGTTCTGTCTCTCTAGAGAACCCCGACTAATACAGATTTTGGTAACAGAAGTGATTCTAGAGGAACAGAATATTAAGGATGGAGTTCTTTTGTTGATTTTGGGATTTCTGAAGTGGACTGCTTAATATGATTATACCCAAAAATGCTAAGGACTCTACTTCTAATAGTATAAAGAACACTGATAGTCCTTGGTGTGAACTGTTTAGAGAGTATGCAAAATAAATGCATTTGACTCTCCTGATTCATCATTCACGAGAAGCAAGGAGTTTAGTGACTCTATACATAATACCTTTGACCATATGTGGAGAACGAGGGAACACAATGAAGCTGGTTGGTTGCTCCTAAGTTCAGTGGACAAAGTGATGAAAGAAAATTATTATTTCAGAAATTCTAACTCCCAGCTTCAGAAGCAGATACTCAGCCTCAAATCTGCTAAGATTGGCCTGAGTGAGTCTTATCTCCTGTAGAGAAAGAGCTGAAACATGGAAAAGAGACACAAGCTCTTATCATGCAGGTGGCTGACCTGCAACAAAAGGTGCATGCACAGCCTTGCCAGGTGTCTGCTTTTAAGTGAGGGCATTGATTGGAAAACAATGGGACCCTGAAACTTGGAATGGGGATGTGTGGGAGGACCCTGATGCAGCTGCGGACACTGAGTTTGTAAACTCTGATGAAGATTCTTTGCCAGAAGAAACAGCTTCCCCATCCCAGCAACAACCCCTCCCCAACTCATGCTGCCATCAGCCTTTCCACTTTGTCTGAGGAGATAAACCTTGTGCTGCCAGAGACAACAGTGATGGCCTCCCCTGAGGCAGCTGCCAGGCAAGATAATGTTGACTGTCCTCAGGAGCCACCGCCAGCACTCCTGTTTGCTTCTAAACCTGTAACTAGACTGAAGTCCCAGTGGGCCCCTAGAGGTGAGGGAGAGAGTGTGACCCGTGAGGAGGCGCACTATAATCAAAAAGAACTGCTTGGGTTTTCTAATTTATATAAGCAGAAATTGGGAGAATATGCAACGGAACATATATTATGGGTATGGGATAATGGTGGAAGGAATATAAAGCTGGACCAGGCTGAATTTATTGATTTGGACCCACCAGGTAGGGTCTCTGCATTTAATGTTGCAGCTCAGGGAATTATAAAAGGTTCTAATAGTTTATCTGCTTGGTTTCTAATAGTTTTTCAGCTTGGACAGGTGAAATATGGTTTAAAAGACGGCTCACTGTGGCCAAGCTGGAAATGCCTGATCTCCCCTGGTTTAATGTAGAGGAAGAAATCCAAAGGCTTAGGGAGATTGGGATGGTGGAATGGATTAGTCACTTTATACCTACTCATCCCAGCTGGGAGGGTCCAGGAGATATACCCTTGACCAACATCTTGTGAAACAGATTTGTGAGAGAAGCACTTGCATCTTTGAAGGGCCCTGCAATTGCTCTTCTCTATATGTCAGATCTAAGAGTGGGAACCACAGTCACTCAACTAATAAATTTAAATACAATGAGAATAATCGGATCCCAAGGTGGCAGGGGCCAGGGGGCGGCATTCAACTGTAAAAGGAAAGGTGGACATAGCACTGTCATGGACAACAGAGACAAAGCAGCAGTCAGTATAGTCTGACTTGTGTAGAGCTCTGGCATTGGCCAGTTAATCACGGTGTTCCTAGAAGTAAAATTGATAGGAACCCTGCTGCATTCCTACTTAATATATATAAGCAGGAAAATTCTAGGTTGAATGGACAAAAGACTAATTTGAATTATAAAAATAGAGAATCATAACCCCTCAATCAATTTCCAGACTTAAGCCAGTTTACAGATCCAGAACCCCATGAATGAAAGGGAGGCCGAGTCCCCTTGAGGAAGGACTGCACTAAGCTACTGACAACTTATGCTGTTAATCTTTCTCACATTTTTCCCCAAAGAGACCTCTGGCCTTTTACCAGCGTTACTGTGCTGGGAAAAAGGGAAATTATCAGACTTTTTGGGGACTACTAGACACTGGCTCTGAGCCGATATTGATTCCAGGGGACCCAAAACATCATTGTGGGCCTCCAGTTAAAATAGGGGCTTATGAAGGTCAGGTAATTAACGGAGTTTTAGCTGGGGTCTGACTTACAATAGGTCAAGTGGGTATCAGGACTCATCCTGTAGTCATTTGCCCAGTTCCAGGATGCGTGATTGGCACAGATATACTTAGAAGCTGGCAGGATCCCCACATTTGTTCCCTGACTGGTAGGGATCTTCCCAGTGGGCAGAACTCACTTTATAGCTAATGAAGTGTGGCAGTGAGCTCACACTCATGAAACTCACTGGTCTGACCATGCTCCCCATCATTCTGAAGCAGCTGGATTGATAGAATGGTGGAATGGCCTTTTGAAGTCATAATTATATTGCCAACTAGGTGACAATACTTTGTAGGACTAGGGCAAAGTTCACCAGAAGGCCATGTATGCTCTGATTCAGTGTCCAATATATGGTCTTGTTTCTCCCATAGCCAGATCACTTTTTGCTTCAGCAAGCTATCATACTGGTCCATTACATTCATTACATTATGCTGACTGGATCCAGTGAGCAAGAAGTAGCAAACATGCTGGACTTATTGGTGAGACATTTGTGTGCCAGAGGATGGGAAATAAATCAGACTAAAATTCAGGAAACCTCTACCTCAGAGAAATTTCTAGGGGTCCAGTGGTGTGGGACCTGTCAAGACATTACTTCTAAGGTTAGGGATAACCTTTTTCACCAACGCAAGAATAAAATCCTGCCTACTGACTTCTGCCTCCATTCTTGCTCCAGGTAAAATCGGAGAACCTCCCTTTCTTGGCCCTGTAATTCCTCCAGGCAGAAGAGGCTTCAGCTCCTCTGTTAAGGGCCCCAGTGTTACGCATCCTACCTGACCTTAGTTTAATACTTTCAAATATGTGATGATTTGGGTAAAAACTATTTTGCAGGCAAAAGTTTTACTTTTATAAATATGTATAATAAAAAAGCTATGAAAGTTAAAAAAAAAAAAAAAAAAAGAAGGCCATGTATGCTCTGATTTAGTGTCCAATATACGGTCTTGTTTCTCCCATAGCCAGATCACTTTTTGCTTCAGCAAACTATCATACTGGTCCATTACATTCATTGCATTATGCTGACTGGATCCAGTCAGCAAGAAGTAGCAAACATGCTGGACTTATTGGTGAGACATTTGTGTGCCTTCTGCATTTGGCCCCTCCTACAACCAAAAACGAGGCACAATGCCTAGTGGAACTATTTTGATTTTGGAGACAACACATTCCTCATCTGGGTGTGTTATTCTAGCCCATTTATCAAGTGACTTGAAAGGCTGCCAGTTTTGAGTGGGGTCCAGAACAGGAGAAGGCTCTGCAGCATGTCCAGGCTGCTGTGCAAGCCGCTCTGCCACCTGGGACACATGACCCAGCACATCCAATGGTGCTCGAGGTGTCAGTGGCAGATAGGGATGCTGTGTGGAGCCTTTGGCAGGCCCCCATAGGTGAATCACAGTGGAGGCCTCTCGAATTTTGGAGCAAGGCCCTGCCATCTTCTGCAGATAACTACTCTCCTTTAAGGAGATAGCTCTTGGCCCATTACTGGGCTTTGGTGGAAACTGAATGTTTGACTATGGGTCATTAAGTCACCATGCGACCTGAACTGCCTATCATGAACTGGGTGCTTTCTGACCCATCTAGCCATAAAGTGGGTCATGCACAGTAGAATTCTATCGTCAAATGGAAGTGGTATATACATGACCAGGGTCAAGCAGGTCCTGAAGACACAAGTAAGTTACATGAGGAAGTGATTCAAATGCCTATGGTCTTCACTCCTGCCACCCTACCTTCTCTCCCCCAACCTGCACCAATAGCCTTATGGGGAGTGACCTATGATTGGTTGTAGAGGAAGAGAAGACTAGGGTCTGGTTCGCAGATGGTTCTGCACCATATGCAGGCACCACCCAAAAGTGGACAGCAGCAGCACTACGGCCCCTTCCTAGGACATTCCTGAAAGACAGCAGGGAAGGGAAATCTTCCCAGTGGGCAGAACTCACTTTACAGCTAAAGACGTGCAGCAGTGGGCTCATGCTCATGGAATTCACTGGTCTGACCATGCTTCCCATTATCCTGAAGCAGCTGGGTTGACGGAAAGGTAGAATGGCCTTTTGAAGTCACAATTACAATGCTAAGTAGGTGACAATACTTTGCAGGGCTGGGGCAAAGTTCTCCAGAAGGCCATGTATGTTCTTATTCAGTGTCCAATATATGGTCCTGTTTCTCCCATAGCCAGGATTCACGGGCCCAGGAATCAAGAAGTGGAAGTGGCACCACTCACCATCACCCCCAGTGAGCCACAAGCAAAATCTTTGCTTCCTGTTCCCACGCATTACATTCTGCTCTCCTAGAGGTCTTAGTGCCAGAGGGAGGAATGCTGCCACCAGGAGACACAACAACGATGCCACTGAACTGGAAGTTAAATTATCACTTGGGCACTTTGGGCTCCTACCTTTAGTCAACAGGCTTAGAAGGGAGCTACAGTGTCGGCTGGGGTGAACACTGTAACTTCTCAGCTTCAAGACTGAATATCAAGATGAAATCAGTCTTGAAGCTGAGAAGTAGTTATTATTCTAGAATGGTACTTAGTACATATCAGATGTTGTGAGAAGGATGTTAAAATTAAAATGCTTTTTCTCACTGATTTTGACCCACTTAACTCACTCATTTGAGTATTATTTCTGTACTATCTAGGATCATCTTTTTTATTGGTGGAATCAAAATTTTAGAGGGGGTAGATGGCGCTTAGAGACTGACTAATCTGACAATAATTTCTGAAGCATATTTTGGTTTAGTTGAGTAACTAAAAGTATCTTATCATAAGAAAATATTGGTGGGTTATTGACCATGAAGAAGATATCACCAATCCATCATTAGCCTAGATTATAATTTTAGGCAATTTGACTATCCATCTATAGCTACAATGTTGATTGAAGGGCCTCATCATCTATGATGGCAGGAAAATATGCCCCACTGAAAACTGGCTAATACAGTCTTCAAGTCAATGTAAAAGCAAAGCTCTAATCATGATTTCACTTGAGGGCAAATATCAAGCCAAACTCAAATTTCTTCCCACCTAGATTAGTTGTGGCAGATCCCTTTTCTTCCCAGATTAGCAGGTTCCTGAAGATCCTCTCTACCTGGTAGCTCAGATGACGAGCCCTCAGGTTCCATTCATTTTAAGGCTTTTACTGTCAATCATTTCAAAGCAAATGAAACAGCACAAGGAGAGTGACAAAAATTGGGTGGGGGGGGGAATCACAACTCTTTGGAAATGGACTTCTGATCCCACCTGGAGTGTAGGTTTTTTTTTTTTTTTTTTTTTTTTTTAATGCTAATAAAAATACCAGGAGAGTTTTAGGTAAATCCTTTAATTCCTGAAAGTGGATTCACCCAAACACTACCTAAGAGTGAAAACAATGCCCTTGGTTTTCCCTGGAAGAAAGTTCCTCATTTCTGCGGGTGGACCCCTGGAACAAATTCAAACAGAAAAGTAATGGATTTTTGTTTGTTTCTAGGTCTTTTTGAAGACCTATTTCATTAAGCCTCTGCCTAGAAGAGAAATTACCCCCACTCCCTACCTCACTCACCTCTGGACAGATTCTTAGCAAACTTCCCATTTTAATACACTTTGTATTTTCCACTTAGATAATCCGAAATAGCTTTAAATACTTAAACACACTTTCGCCTACATATATTATAGAAAGAAAAACGTTATTAACTAACAGTGAAATAAGTTTCATTTCATTCAAATTTTAGCTCTCATTTTAAGCAACAGCTAAATGATATAATCTGTGCAAATTTTCCAACTATTTTTGGAATGCATACAATGCTTAAAGAGCAAGGATAAGGAATAATGACTGCAAATTCCTCCTTCCAAGTATTTAACTGTAAAATAAGGGTCAGTTCTAGCTATCATCTTATACACACACCCAAAGATACAGTAACACACTGTGCCAATGCAAATGAATAAGGATAATATATACCTTCATCATAAACCGAAGCTTACTAAAAAAATGCATGGCTTGTTCTAATGTTATTTTTTCCTCTGTACTAACACTAGTTGCTACTGCAAAAACAGCAGATAAGTAGTTCCAAGATTAGCATTTGACAAGAGTGTCCTCATTTTTAAAAAGGCTGATACTTACATTTTAAAGATACTGGTTGTGAATTGTAGATTATTCTTTTTAAAGCCTCCAGGCATTCCTGCTCTGTATCACACAGTTCTGATAAATATTAAAATCTACCGGGGCTCTTGGAAGTATTTTCCCTACAGAACTTGGCTCAGGGTTGGCTTTTATATCCCTTAGAGAAAGACCAATGCTAAAACATTACTTTTCGGAAAAATAATCATGACCAATAATGACCAGGTCATTTCCATAAGAGTACCTGATTATATGTATATTTATGTTTATTATATATTTGTTTATTATATGTAATCATTAGAAATATATAATCATTTAAATATCATAATGTAAGAAGAAACTTTGTAATGTATAACATCTTCTTACTTAGGGGTTCTATGGTCAAATGTTACAGGAAAACATTTACATAATAATCCCACCCCTTGAGAATTGCTCCTTAGCATAATGAAGACCCAAAGAAGTCCATCAATTTTTTGAAAAACTCATTCAACTTTGACTAATTCTGTTTTCCTCAAATGCATTTGACCAAAAACAATTATTTTTTAAAAATAATTATTGAGGAATAAAAATTGAGAACACTAGATTTGAGAAAGCCTAAAACACTTTTTAGTTGTAAATGCTTTGATGTTAAATGTGTACTCATTAATAAGTTATAAAACTGTACTTTAATTCCCATTTACATTAGATGTGTCCACAGTAGGTTTGACTCAGAGAATGGATAATTAAATTGGTAGTGAGTGAAAAAATGGGACGATGGTGTAGAGGACAAAAGTATAGAATAATAAAATAGTTGGTTTTACCCAGCTTAATTCTGAGCTTTGTCCTGCTTACCTTCATTAAAATGATCCAGATTTATTCCTTATTAAGGAATAAAATGATCTGGATCATTTCCTTATTAAGTGTGCAGATTACATGTAAATAAAACTAAGGTGATAAACAGAAGTGTTAAAAATGGAAGATTAGGTAACCTACTAAAAACAACCAGAAGAAACTTCCACAGCAATTGGAAATTTTCAGAATCTATCAAATTATTATCTATATACATCTATATGTCTATACCTATCTAGCGATATATATATCACTTCATAGCTTAAATCATTTTTAAATTAAAAAGTAGAGGTTGTTCAGTTATATGCACCCTACTCTGTCACTCAACATCTACCCAATTTGATTATGCCTTCTTTTTGCTGTCATGTACAAGTTTAAAGCATGTTTCTAAGTGTCAGTGTATTTCTCTATCATTATTGGTTTATGTAGCTATGCCGCTTGTTAACATATATATAGATATCTTGCTTTTAACATAATAGCTACATGTAACTATCTTACATGTTAACATGTTTGTTACCAAGCGAGATAGCTTGTTAACACATTGAGAAAAATACTTTATTATATTCATATTTGTATCTTCAGTGTCTGCTAGCACAATAGGTGTTAAAAGTTTTTGGTAGATTAAAGGGAATAAACTAATGACCGTAACCATAGAAGAAACAAAATGACTGGAAGATTCATAGCCTATAATTTAAACAGAAATAGCAATATGAAATTGTATTGGTATTACAGAATTAAGTGGTATCAATTATATAAGGAAGAAAAATTATGTGCTGCTTAGATGTTAACGTTTGTGTTAAGTCCTATGAGCCGCGGGATTGTACTTATAACTTTACCACCCAAAATGTAGATCATATTAAAAATAACATGATAAAAGTAAACAAAAAAATTAGAGGTTAGTAAGTAAAGGCTTGAAAAAAAAATAAAGCCAGAATAAGATCATCATTCAAAGAATTACACTAGATAATGGTCCTCAAGTTGAGTTCACATTTTCCTAAAGGCCGAAACAAAAAAAGAAATAAGATCGATTCTCCTTCAAATTATCCTGAAGACATACCACAGTTGATCTTCCTAAAATCATTGATTTTTCTAAGAAAACCTGTAGGTATATAAGACAAAGCCTGTGTGGGATGCCCCATTCACAGCACCACAACACATAAAATCATTTTCCAGAGAAAGACTTTTAAAACATGCCTTGAAATCAGAAGACAGCATCATGCTAGGAAACAGGAAATGTAATAAATCAGAGAGAAACTGAGACAGTGCAGTTCAAGTATTTTGCACTTTCTGTTTGTGTGTATTAATTTGGGGTGGAAAGGTGAAGAATATTAGATTCTCTAAAGCATGTTTTCTACACAGTGTATGAATTTTGGGTGGAAAGGGGCAGAATATTAGATTATCTAGAGCAAGGTTCCTAAACAGTGACATTAGTAATCACATTTTAAAGAAGATTTTAAACTTTTTTTTTTTTTTTTTTTTTTGGCGGGAAACTGTCCGATACGTTGTAGAAAGTTTAGCAGCATTTCTGCTCTCTATCCATTATATGCCAGCAACAACTTCCACTCCTCAGCTCTAACAACTCCTGACTCTCCAGTTATTACAACCAAATAAAATTGCCAAACGTTTTCAGAGGGCAACATCACCCCCATTTGATAACGATGTCTCCAGAGAATTAATTTTACTACTTGGTAGAACCACTAATTCCACTAAGAATCTGTTAAAAGCTATGGATTCTTTAACCAGAAAAACTCCCATATGTAGACAAAAAATGCACAGTACACGTAATTTTCAGGGCTCATGGATTTAAATTCTCGTTTAAAGGAACAGTAGCTTATGTATTTTCCAGGAAAACTTTCATAAATGTTTATTTCTTGCAACTGAACCTTATATGCAGTTGGGTGATTTTAAGGGATATGCAGGGAAATTTAATATTGTTCACGGAAATAACTAAAATGAGAGAAAAGACTGTTCAACTACAGTTTACCAAAAGTAATTTTCATCATCGAAATCAAAACTCAGATTACTTTTTTTCTGGAGAAAGCAGCCATGTTCTAAATTAAAATGAAAGGTTGTGCTCTAAATGTGTACTAAGAAGATAATATCAGAATAGAGATCCGGTATAAAAAAAGTATTTAACAAGGCTGTTGTGGTTAAATTTGTTGCTTCTACATGCCTAGCAACCTTTCATCTGTATCTCACTTACAGCAGAACAGGTTTTGTTCGAGAACTCATATCTCACCTCCCATTCTGATCCCTGAGATTTAACTAATCTAATCCACCTTTTGTTTTCACTGAAAAGCAAACTAAACCAGAGCATGCCATTTCAGTGCACCCCATTCCACTGCTCCAGGTACTATCTCAGGTATGGAATATGACCTCAATGGGGCCTTAGTAAGTCAACACAGGCAGTTGAAACTTTTTGTCCTATTGTCTATGCTGAGCCTGAAGCTGCTGATGTTCATACATAGGAGCACTCAATGAATATTTTTTAATATTTTCTATCACCAGCCAGTATTAAAACAACTAATGAGCTTACATTATAATGAAGAATAGTAAATACATATATATGTAAAATAAACATAATTTTAAATAATGACTAGTGCTTAGAAGAAAATAAACCCAAGACATAGAGATGTATATCTCCAAATTATTGAGATTTTAGTTTAAAATATTTGATTAATTAATCAACTGTGCTATTTTTATAGCTAATATGAAAATTAAATACAATCTTCATAGCATGCAGTAAAGGAAAATAATATAAGAAAGACATTATTAAATAATGACGACTCCTCAGAAATCAGAAAATTGTTGATTATTGTTTCTCTTACTAATGCTATCCTGAGTATTTTCCTATGTAATAAAAATCTCTCATTAACAATTTTCTTCCATATTCATTTCCTAGGGCTGATATGACAAAGCACCGCAAACTTCATAGCTTAAAACAACAGAAATTGATTGTCTCAAGTTCTGGAGTCCAACATTTCTCTTTGAAAGTTCTAGGCAAGGATCCTTCCTTTCCTCTTTTTAGCTTGTGGTGGATGCCTGCAATCCTTGGCACTTCTTAGCTTATAGAAGCATCACTCTGATCTGGGCCTCTGTCTTCACCTGGCCTTCTCCCTGTGTGTCTCTGTTGTGCCTAAAATTTTTCTAACTTCCAGGACATTCATTATTGGATTAGGGCCCACCCTAACCCAGTATGACTTCAATTTAACTTGATTACATTTGCAAAGACCTTATTTCCAAACAAAGTAACATCCCTCTGTACTGGGAGTTAGGACTTGAACATCTCTCTCTGGGGAACATAATTCAACACAAAGCACCTTCTATAGATACTTAACCACTTAGTATCAAAAGCAGAATATTGTCCTTACTTACTGGGAAAACAAGGTAGAACAAATTAAATTGTATATATTTTGAAAAACAAAACTCCATTTATTTTGAGAACTATAGAAATACGCAAGTTAATATTAACTACAAGACTCATTCCAAAGACAGAGTAGCATTTCTTTTGTCTCAAGTTAAAATAGTATTATTATTTTATTCAGATAAGAAATTATATTCACTTTAAAAATTCAGAAAATTATGAAAAAGGGAAAAAAATATACTCCCTTGAGACAAATAGTCTCTGTAGATATTTTATTATACTAGATATATTAGCTTTTAATTTATAATGTTTCCAGATTTTTGCATTGTCAATATTATGAAACTGATATGTTTAGACTTTATTTGGTGGAAGCATTCTAAATCTGTGTTATCTAGGGCTGAAGGGAGACAGTATTACATTTTTGTGTGGAACAATCATCTCTCTCCCTCAAATTGCCAGCAGATCATAAAATTTTAGATTCTAATCCTTGATTCTCATTTTACCTACAATGGTAGGTCCCTTTTAAAGGTAGGCCTTTCTTTTCTAATTCTTTTTTTTTTTTT
The DNA here is from genome assembly GCF_001604975.1 of Cebus imitator. NCBI lineage: Eukaryota > Metazoa > Chordata > Mammalia > Primates > Cebidae > Cebus > Cebus imitator. The sequence goes on along the minus strand of NW_016107615.1, from coordinate 1,232,956 downwards.
TTTTTTTTTTTTTTTCCTTTATTTTACCCTTTCTAAGATATACTTGTTTTAAATTTTAGATCCTTCTGAGGCATATATTTTTTTTTTGGTGGGGGGGACATCTATAAACGGCAGAGAATTTTTCACTCTTCTTGGCCAATCAACAAACTCCTTCTTCTAATGCTCTCCATTGGTCCTTGCCATATCTTCTTAAATTGTAAGAACACATCTAATCCCTTGGCCATATATGAGGGAGGCTTTCTTATCCATCCTAAGTTCTGATGCATTCACTATTCTGCTCATTTTCTTCTGGATATATGGCCTTCTTAAATTCCATTCTTTAGGATTTATGCAAATGCTCCACAGATGGCATAATAGGAATAGTGAGAGTGACTGCCGTCCTTATGCCTTTATATAAAGTTTATTAATGCAATTTAGGGTAAAGTTAGCCTATTAAGAGTTATGTAACACTGTTTGATTCATATTTAGCTTATTGCCAAATAAAATCTCCAGAGCTTTCCACATGTGCTGTTACTAAGACACGTCTCCTCTAGTTATCTATTATAATAGGAACTAGCATTGGCAAGAATAATATATAATATATAAATGCCTAAGCTCCACCTCCAAGAAATTCTGAGATATGGTAGCTTATATCTCCCATTTAGGCCTGTGGGGGTGTCTCTGATTAAAAGCAAGTGCTTCTTTCCCTACCTCTTGTAGAACTATCAAAGGATTCTATTTGTGTCATAGAATTTGACCAATTTTCTTTTTTTCAAATCATGTGAGTTCACTTTTTCTTTTGGTGGATTTACAGAAAGCTCAAGTATTGTTGCAACTTGTCCCACTAAAAATAGGCTATAGATTAAACAAGAAAATTCTGTCACACAGAAATAGCTAGTATCAAACAGAGTCTGAGGTTTCCGCTGGTACAGGCCTCAACAAATAGCCTTGCTCATGACTCCTCTGCTTCTTGCCATTTCTGTAAAGCCATCCTGCCTTCAGAATGCAACCAAGAAAGGCAATTTAGAGGCTGGTGTTTTGATGATGAATCTTATGATTCTTGATTCTAGCAATTTGTTATCTAAATTAGGTCAATGTTATTTGTGGAACTGGAAAGAGTAGCGTTCTGTATATGGTCTTAGTTGGAAGCAACAAAAGAGAATTCTAGCTTATTTTTGGGAAAAAATAAAAATAAAAAAAAGCATACTAGATAAAAACAGAAATGCCCAAAGAATCTATTAGAAAGCTGGGCTTAAACCAAGGAAAGTTGGGCGTCAGATAAGCCGGCAAATCCAATCCGCTAAGACAGCCTGAGTGGATGGCTGTTATTGGCACTGGTACAGCCTGGAACACTCTAAAAGCTTCTCACTGCTGCTGTGAATGATTTCCCAGTTGTTTCTCTTATTTTTTTTGCTCTCTATGAGACACAGTTCCAGGAGGGAACCTCTAATCAGTAAGGCTATATCACATGCCTCTACCCAAGTGTGAGAGCAAGATGGAGTGTGTCTGGTTGCTTCAATTTTTACAGGGGAAAATGAGGCTCTAATGAACATCTTTCACTTCAAAAATCTTCTGAAATAATGCTGTTTAGAAGACGTGTATAGTCTTTAGGGGAAACGTGTATGACGGACACTACGCATAATGCTCACTGGCAATTACCACTGACTAAATTGAGCATGTGGTACATTTGCCCCTTTGACAGCTAGGAAACAAAGTCTTAAAGCTGCATGAAATGCATGGTATTTGCTGATAACATTGATTATTATCACCAATGTGCATAAGAGTTGACAGTAAAAAAACACCAGCAAACAGAAAGTTCTCTAGGACTATGAGATAGCCCTATTATTTATATTTTGTTTAAATATTGGCCCATATCACTTCAGGCTGAGAAGCAGACTTTTACTCTGCTTACACAGGCAAGGAGAAGGTATTATCTTAGGAGTAGAGAAGAGCTGACATCAAGCTGTAGTGTTTAAGTGTGAGATAAGTGTTTGTGAGAAGCTGTGCAAACTACTTCATGACACCAGCGTGATCCAGATGTGCACTGTTAGTTGACTTTCTAATTTAAAGGTCTGGTATTCAATAATCAAATTCCCTTACTGAGATTTTTGCTATAAATGTGAAATTTTCAAATAATAAAGGAAAACCCATATTTAAACAACTTATTTGCCAATTAGTATTTTGAATGCCAGTTAGAAGGAAGAAAAATACCTTGAGGAGTATCTCTATATTTTGAAAATGGACGTAGCTTGAACTACAGATGGTTCTAAATTGCAATCACTTTACTCATTTGATTCTCTGTATATTGTGAAGTTTTATTCAGTTTTAATGATTTCAAATACAGCCATAAGAGAACTCGGTATTTTTTTTTAATGAACTTCCCTCCAAAATCTGGACATCTGCTTGTTAGTATCATTTCTGTTAATTGTAAGTTGTTTTGAAGTAATTTTCTTACCATCTCTGTAAGTTTAACATGCCGTACCAGCCTTGCCCACCTTATATGTGCCACTTTTGGAAATGATACAATTGTCTAGCAAAACTTTATGTGCCTATATATACATCTGTTTATCTTTCTAAAGATTCTTCAAGAACAAGTCTTCTTGAGTACAAAGAATAGTCTTTAATTTGTGTTTATGTATTATTATTTTTAGTAACAATTTGATCATTAGTTATTTTAATGTATGGTGAATGACATTGTATCCCAATCTACGCCCTTTACATTTTTTCTAAAGTTTCTACTCCTTCTAAATACATAATCTTCATAAGACTTATAATGGCTCAGCTCTGCTCCAATTTATCAGTAGGTGGACAAACATTTCACAGTGGTTTTACAGTTTTGTAGAAGGATGAGGTCCAACTATGACTTTAAATGAATGATTATTTTTCATGACATCATCTGTTAGTTATCTTTGAATGGTCCTTATTGTGCAACATGGGCTAAATATCCAAAATACTTTTTCCTTTCTTTATTTATTTCAATTTAGAAAAGATTTTTTTCTTACATATTTCTGCTGTCATACAAGAATAACAGAATTAAAACTAAATTTTTGACAGATATCAATGCTTCATATAATTTCATGGCAAATTGCTATTGTGTTATTTTATCCAAATTAAAATTTAAAGATTACTACAATTACTTCATTAATATAGAGCACTAGTTACTAGCCTACAATTAGAAATGACAACAAAACAGACAGTGAAGCAGCATCGCTGTCTGTGGTAAATACTCAAGATTCATCGTCTCCTGCCAAAAAGTTTGCATGGGTAAATGCTGGCAGTGGTGTCACTAAGAAAAGGCTACCCGGGACTAGGCATGTTCAAAATGGCAGCTCCATCTTCCCTTCTCCTTTCCAGCCATGTGTACAGTGAGAAGCAGACAGCATGCCACCGGCTAACTGGAGAGTCCATTTGCATGATGAGAATAGGGTGCGGTGGCCAGCCTTCCCCATGCATTATGTAAACGTCACACCAGGTCCAACCAATCTGCAGGCCCTATGTAAATCAGACACTGTCTCCCGAAGCCTGTCTATAAAATCCGGTGCACTTGCCATGGGCTGGAATTCCCATTTGGATGCCCATCTCTTTCTCGAGAGAGAGCTTTTTTCCTTTTTCTCTCTTTTGCCTATTAAGCCTTCACTCCTAACTCACTCCTTGTGTGTATCTGTATATATAAATATATAATATATAGTATATAATATATAGTATATAATATATAGTATATATTTATATACATAAATGTATATATAATATATATAAATATATAAACATATATCTGTATAGAAATTACCTATGGAGATATATATTTATATTTTTGTCTTATAATTCAGATGAATATATCTGAATTACCTATGGAGATAGATATATATCTAAATATATATATAAATATATATTTATATTCAAATATATATTTATATATATTTATTATATATAAAATATATATAATAAATGTATATATTATACAAATATATATATAATATATATTATATAAATATATAAATTAAATATATATAAATATATTTTTATATATATTTAGATATATATATAAATATATAATATATATAATATATATAAATAATATATAAATATATATTATAAATATATATTTATTATTATATTATATAATATATATTATATATATTATAAATATATATAATTTATAATATATATTGTAAATATATATTATATATATTACAAATATATATAATTTATAATATATATTGTAAATATATATTATAAATATATATTTATTTAAATATATATTATAAATATATATTATAAATAAATATTTATTATATATTTATTATATATATTATATTATATATATTATATAATATATAAATAATATATATAAATCTATATTTATATATAGATTTATATATATATGTATATATATATATATATATATCTCCATAGTTAATTCAGATATTCATCCCCATTGAAGAGCCACTATGCTATAGAGACTAGACACTCGGGCAAAATCTGCTTAGAAAATGTCAGAATCCTAACTGCTGACATGAGTCTATACACACAGAACTAATATTTGCAACTTTTTTCATTCCTTTCAGTGTTAACTCTGCTTCTCATTTATATCTGGTTTTCCTTCTTTTATTTGCCTCTAGTGTGCCTCTTGATAATTGCCACAGACCCTGTGTGCTTGTACGGCCCGTATTTCAGCTTTTCTCAGCAGTGGTTTCTCAAAGACAACACACTGCCAACTGCCTGTGGCTGTTTTCTGCTCTTCTCTCCATTCACTCTCCTACCTGCACGTTCAGTGCATTCCAACCGGAAGAGGGGATTATACAGAACCAACCAGGTAAAAAAGCGAGACCACAAATCCAAATGTGGTAAGCTCACGAGACTTGGCATGATACCACTGTAGTGACTGATGCTGAAATAACCATATATAACATCCTGTAAAATGTCTTTTGCAGTCATGAAGAAGATAAAATCAATAAAAAAAGCGAAGAAAATCCTCATAGTTTCACAGTGAATATTATCATTTGCTCTTTCATTATGTTATAGTTAATATATTATGAATGCTAATAAACCTGTACATTTTCCAACATTAGTGCTAATGTTATTCATTGTCTAAGCAACATAACTTACCCTTTAAATCCACAGGTGATGAATTTATTGGTGTGCACTAAGAAAAGTATGAGAGAGAAATAACTACAAGCGTTTATTAAGAAGTTAATTGAATTACAAGGGTTACAGGAGCATTCAATTCTCATGCTGCATTTACCACGCTAATCTTAACCATGACCCTACACAACCCGAAGTTACCCATCTTGTTTCTGGACAAGGGTGACATTGAGGTCACTTGTAAAGTCTCATAATCAATACATTTGGAAGACAAAGCAAGCTATCTGTTCAATGAAATCCTCCTAGATTGCCCTGTGGTTGACTCACTGCTCACATCTGGTTCCTATGCCTAGCTTTGTCTCCCAAATTTACATTTTTGACCCTCTCACCCTTTGGAAAGGCAGATTTCTGTCTGACCACCTATTATAGATTTATTTGCCTATTCTGACAGGACTCCTTGACCTTGGAGAAAGCTTGATATCTTTCTGTATAATTTTATAACTGTATTGACTACTAATGTACAGCTTTCTGAAGCCCTCGGGATCCAGGATGCCATTCGCTGCTTCCTATTGTACTATGACACTGACATCCCTTAGATGCCCACTGTAAGTCATATTTCCTATTTTACAAAATGACAGAACTAATAAAAGATCTTTTACATATAGCCTTTTACATATCTTATAAATGTAAAAGCTTGTTTTTTACATATATTCATCAATTACTTTTCCCCTACCTTGGCTGAAATAGGTTTGATTGCCCCATAGTATTGCCTATAATGAACAGAATTAAACCATGCTTCATCAGAATATGCACATTATTGGATAGGCTAATCTCTAGGCTAGAAACTAATTGCCAGTAATAATGAAAATGTTCTTTTATGCTGTTCTGCAGGATAGCCACTGGCACATATGGTTTTTGAGCATGCAAAAAGTGGCTGGTATGACTAACAAACTCAATTTCCCATTTTATTTAATTTTATTAATTTAAATTTAAATTTTAAAATGCACATATGGCTCATGGCTACTCTATTGAACAGTTCAGGTCTAGATTGTTTTTCTCTTAGGATCTCTATTTCCTTCTTCTCTCCAGGATTGTACCCTGCACATTTAATGAACATGTTCCATTAATAATATTAATTAAACAAGTGACAATTGTGATCGTGCACTATGCTATTCACTTCTAACTTCCAGAAAAACTGAAACAAGAAGCACACAGAAACTGGGGCAGCGCTGAGCTCCGAACAGCGTGTTCAATAAATAATAACTGCATGTATATTTTAGAGTAGTTTCTTGTAAAGCTGCTTCTGAATATGTTCTTTCACTCTGCAATGCAAACAGGGAAGTCTGAACAATAGACAAACTCTCTGAAAACTAGACAATAGCATTTCAACTTTGAATTTGAAAGAATATGAGGTCGGGGGCTGCTGATCTAAGAAAACAAAGGCAAATTGTTTGCTTTGGCTGGCCAGCCTTTCGGGTCTCACCCAGGAGAACTGTTAAGAGAAGAAGAAACATGCAGAAGCAGGTGCTATATTTTTCATAGAAGTGACAGCCGATAATATCTCATTTGGAAGACTGCTGGTCCTCTCAAGAAAATCGTACAGTAGTTCGGCTCCTACTCAAGAACATTTTTCACCACATTGACACCACCATAAATTCTGGCTTTATCTTCTGCCTCCTGTCTTTCATATGATAAAAATAATTGTGGAAAAGCAGATTTGTTAGCACCTGAAGTTTTCATTTCTTTCTCTCTATAAAGTACCAGTAAAGTTGGATTTAGTTTTCAAGAATTGGCTTTTCCTTATAAAATCTTAAATAGGAGAAATAAAAAGCTTTGGAGCAGTTAATAAGGCTTTATAAATTCAATGTATTAATATTATAATTATTTAAAAGTTCAGTTATTCCTTTATTAAATTGGTGATATCATTGACCCTGATAAGGCCTCTGCAGATTTGATCCAGAACCATTAACATTAAACATAGGACTTAATTGCTTATAAAATCTTCCAGAAGTTCAAGAAACATGTTCCTTCTTTTTCTTTTTTTTTTTTTGAAACTGTCTCACTGTGTTGTCCCCAAGTTGGAGTACAGTAGCCGGATCACAGGAAGCCTTGACCTCTAAGGCTCAAGTAATACTCCAATCTCCGCCTCCTGAGTAATTGGGACTACAGCTAACTTATTTATTTTATTTTTTTTTTAGAGATGGGGTTGCGCTATGTTGCTCAGGCTGGTCTCAAACTCATTGGCTCAAAACAATCGTCCACCTCAGCCTCCCAAACTGCTGGAATCACAGGCAAGAGGCATCATGCCCAGCCTAGGAACCTGCTAATATGCCAGTTAGCAGACAGGAGCATTGATTGACGCTTAATCTAGACAAAATTGAACATACCCTACATTAAAGTATGACTGGAACAAGTACTAGCTCTTTGCATCGTAGTTCCTTACACTTGGAATCTCCTACTGCATTTGAATGCATTTAAAGCAGAAGCAGGAATTCTGTCCCTGAGGTAGAATTGGCATGCTTATGGCTCTGTCAGAATCTGTGTGATCTGGTGCAAGTCACTAAATCTGTTCACACATTAGTTATCACCTGAGTAAACTGCTGGATCATAATGAGTGAGAGTCACTGTATTCATTTGCTATGGCTGTCATAATACCACATAGTGGGTGGCTTAAACGACAGAAATTTATTTCCTTGTAGTTACGGAGACTAGCAGTCCAAGATCAACATGTTCGCAGGTTTGGTCTCTTCTGGGGCATTTCTTCCTGGTTTGCAGGTGGCTGTCTTCTTACTGTCTCACCACGTGGCCTTTCCTTTGTGCATATGCCATCCTGTTGTCCCTTTGTAAGTCCAAATTTCCTCTGCTTATAAGGACAACAGTCAGATTGATTAGAACCTACCCTGACAGCCTCATTTTAACGTAATCAGCTCTTTACAAAGGTCCAGTCTCCAAATCGAGTTATATTCTGTGGTACTAGAGATGAGGACTTCAACATAAATTTTGAGAGAACACAATTCAGCCCTTGACATTGGTTCTTAGTCCCTCCCAAGAGTTCTATGAGACTAGATTAGAATTAGCTTGGGTCGGGTCATCTAGGAACCACCACAGAAGGAGTGATTGGCTTCCGCACTCTGTCCACTTGACTTTTACTGTCTTTTTTTTCATCTGTGATACTGCCTAGACTCACACACTTCTTTGAATTTAGCCTCTTAAATTAATTGTTGAGACAGAGCTTCTATCTAGGCTACCAGTCCAGTACCTCTTTTATATAGAGGACCTAGAACATCATCATCATAGTAAAAAGTAACATTTGTAGAGTACTAACTATATGTGGCAGGCACCCTGTTAAGAGCTGTGGACATGTTAAGTCCATTTACTCTTCACAAGGAACTTTGAGGTAGGTAGTTCTATCATTCTGATTATAGGGGTGATGAAAAGGGGTTTAGCATTACTCAGCGGGAGACCTGGGATTTAAATCCAGGCCTTCTGAATCTTAAGTACAAATAACAAGATAGAGTCTGAAATCATTGGTGATTTCTTAGTTTTGTCACTGTCTTCCTATGTGTCCTTGAATAGGTTCTTTAACTTCTCTGAGTGTCTCCCAGTCATAGTGCCTATTTTATGGAGTTGCCGCAAAAGTGAGAGAGGTAGTTTATAAAGGAAGATTCCGGAAATTGTAAAACAGATTATAAATACAAGGCTTTTTTTTTTTTTTTTTTAAAGCATTTCCAAGCAATTGGTACAACTGAACCAGCAGGTGGTAATATTCTTTTTAGGAGACTTGCATATCTACTCCTGGTGTCATTGCTGACACACTAGTCATGACAAAGCCCGCTGATATGTCTCATGCATGTGGGAATGAACACAACTGAGACACAGAAGGGACCTCCAATTTTTATTCTGTTATGGTTTGGCTGTGTCTCCACCGAAATCTCATCTTGAATTGTAGTTCCCATAAACTCTATATGTCACAGGGAGAGGCATTGGTAAGCAGTTGAATCATGGGGGCAGTTTCTCCCACACTATTCTCATGAGAGTGAGTGGGATCTCACGAGATCTGATGGTTTTGTAAGTGGCATTCCCTGTGGCACTACAGGTCAATTAAAGCTCTTTCCCTTATAAATTACCCAGTCTCAGGCATGCTCTTGTAGCAGCAGGAGAATGGACTAACACATATTCATTTACTCATCTCCTTATTAATTAATTCATTTAACATTTAAATATTTAGTTTGTGGCACAAAAAGAGCCAATACTATAGCAAACACTTCAAATAAATAAAGACCTATAATTAATACAATGTGACCATTACTACAATATAGCTCTTTATAATATACACAAAAAAGGAGTGATTTATTTTCTTCTGGTGTTAAAGGAATGAGAAGTAAAGATATCAGTTATGATCTCATGGAGGAGGTGATATATGTACAATGAGCTGAATATTTCCAAGTGAGGAAGAATAAGAAAGACATTCATGTTGGATTCAACATCTGTAGCATTAAAGGGCAAAGTATGTTCCTAAGCTGGCAGGTCACTCCTGCAAGTCTGATGGTAGGAAGTCTGAACAGGACCAGGTCTCGTGGGGCACCTGAGGATGGCTACTATTGAAGTTGTGGCAGTTATCAACATCTAGGACATCAGGGCCATGATATTGAAAATATATATCATAGTATAGGAACATGCAAGTCACAGGGGCTTTGGCTGTTCTCTTCTCTCTCTCTCTCTCTCTTTTTTTTTTTTTGAGATGGAGTTTTGTTCTTGTCACCCAGGCTGGAGTCAATGGTGTGATCTCGGCTCACTGCAACCTCCACCTTCTGGGTTCAAGCGATTTTCCTGCCTCAGCTTCTCGAGTAGCTGGGATTATAGACATATGCTACCACATGCACCACCTCACATGACTACTTTTTGTGTTTTTAGTAGAGACGGGGTTTCACCATGTTGGCCAGGCTGGTCTTGAACTCCTGACCTCAGATGATCTACCTGCCTCAGCCCCCCAAAGTGCTAGGATTACAGACAGGAGCCATTGTGCCCAGCCCTTTGTTCTTAAAGACAACATAATGTCAATATTTAAAAAAAAACTCTCAAAATGAGAAAGAATAGACCCCAAAGCACCAATTAAAATACTATTACAATAATGTAAATAAGCAATGAAGAAGTCTGAATTATGGCAGTGGAAGTTAAAAACTGAGACAAACGAATGTATTTACAGGCATTCTGAAGTAAAATGTATGGGACCTGGTGACTGGTCAGATAAGGAAGAGGAAAAAAAAAATAAAAACAATTAAATTGAGAAATATGAAGGTTGCTGTTTTTGCATGTCAAAAATGGTAGAATGTTGGTGATAAAGTTCAGCTTAATAGGTAGAGTTCTCATTATTAAATTAGGTAAGTGGATAACTTATTGACTGAGAGAGCACGAAGAAGAGAAGCATGAAGTTTGAGGAGTGATGGAAGAGAGATGGACATCAGTTAAACTGGAGCTGAGGTGCTTGGAAATATTTAAGGAGGTATTCAGGCATTAAAAGAGAGGTTCAGGTGACCTGGGGTGTTGATGGTAGTGGACACGCATAGGGGTTAATGAGATCATACAAGTAGAGTGATACAGTTTGAATGTGTCCCAGCCAAGTCACATGTTGAGTTATCACCCCCACTGTTTGAGGCTGGGACTGATGAGAGGTATTTGGATCATGGAGGCAGATCCCTCATGAATGACTCGGGTCATCCCCTTGTTGATAAGTCAGCTTTTGCTCTGAGTTCAGACCAGATGTGGTGGTGTAAAACCCGTATGGCTCCTCTCTCTATCATTTGCTCCTGCGTTTGTCATGTGACATGCCTGTCCCCACTTTACCTTCTGCCATGATTGTAGGTTTCTTGAGGCCTACCTAGAAACGGAGCAAATGTCAGCACCATGCTTCCTGTAACGCCTGTAGAACCATGGGCCAATTACACCTCTTTTCTTTATGAACCACCCAGTCTCCCATATTTCTTTACATCAGTGCAAGAACAGCCTAACAGAGTATGAAGGAAAAGAAAAAAGGACCTGAGGATAAAACCATGGGCTTATGCATGTACACGAGTGTGGAGGGGAACATGTAGGAGATGGATACAGAGATGACAAGAAACTGGATTGTTGAAGTAGGAAAATAAATCATTAATAATGCCTAAGAGCCAGGTGCAGTAACTAACACCTGTATGCCCAGCTCTTTGGGAGACTGAGGTGGACAGATCACCTGAGGTCAGTTGTTCAAGACAGCCTGGCCAACATGGTTAAACACCATCTCTACTCAAACTACAAAAAATTAGCTGGGCATGGTGGTGGGTGCTGAAAATCCTACTCGGGAGGCTGAGGCAGGAGAATCACTTGGACCCGGGAGGCGGAGGTTGCAGTAATCCAAGATTGCACCACTACACTCCAGTCTGGGGAATGAGAGCGAAACTCCTTCTCAATCAATCAATCAATAAAGTCTAATACTCAAAATAATAAGGAAGATTTAGATCAGGCTGGATAGTTAAGAGCTGAAAAGAGACACCTGGACGTGGGAACCAAAATGCTCCCTTTGACCTTTTCCAATGCAGAAGTAACTTCCATGCAGTAGTTACAAACGTGCAAATGGGATACTATCTGAAGAAGACTAGATCAAAGACCTAGAAACAGACACTGTTAGTAACACAACTCCTTCAAGGTGCCTGGAGAAGAAGATAGGACGATGAAACACAGCAGTATCTACAGACAGAGGCAACATTGAAAGAAAGGCTTATTAGACTTTTGTGTTGAGAGTTGTTGTTTTTTTTTTTTTTTTCCTAAGGGTAGGAAGAAATATTGTCTGCTAACAGGTGAAGAGGAAAGATCTAGTGATGAGGGAATGACTGAAGTTGTGGCAGAAGGGGACGTGCAGAGGAGCTGAGAGCAAATGTACTCAGTTTCATCACTGTCAGACTACTCATGACAGAGCTGGCTGACATGTCCCACACGTGTCCCCCCTCTAAAGGAAGAGAGAGTGAACAGGGGCTATCATAGCAAGTGGAGCTAAAAGGTTTCAGGAGCACCTTATAACTATGACCCCTAACATGTGAATAACCAAGTATGAAACATTTTTTTAATGACAAGAATATTTATGCATGATGACTATAGCCTAACATATGTCTACGAAGTATATTTAAGCAGCCAAGAGCTTACATCTAAAAAGCCACTATTTTATATATTGTTTAAAGGAATAAGTACATTTTAAAATTTGGTTAAGTCTTTCCTGTAACTTTTACACTACTAGAAATATTCTGTTTTGTCTCTCACTATCTTAAGTCCAGTGAAGTGTGACTGAGATTAATTAAAATCTGTTAAGGAAAAGTAAGTAGAACAATTTACATTTTCAACCCATGTTTGATTATGATTTTTCACAGCAAGTGTATATGCTCCCAAAAGGTAGATAACATATTTTATCTTTGGAGCTATTAGATTAAACATTTAGAGAATGGAAGATGATAGTTCCTAAATGTTGAAGAATACTATCTAAAATGAACATAAATTGCACAAACCTTCAAGTTTTCATCTGTTGTAAGATGACCTTCGGAAATTACTTCTGCAGCAATAAAACTAAACATTCAGGGATGATGCATGTACAGTGCATTAAAGTCAGAAATGTTTACATGGCACATACTGCAAAAGATAAATTGGCAGGTCTGCCGAAGCAACACTCCGTATCTAAGGTGGTTTTTTTTTTTTTTTTTTTTTTTTTTTCCCATTTCACCTGAGCAAAAAGCAATGAAATATCTGTGTTAAAGGAATCTCTAAGTGCTACAGCTCGTAATTTTAGTGCCCTGAAGTAAGAGAACAAGGAAATGATAGCAGTAGTCAGAATTCTTGGATCAAAAGGGAATCTGGCAGTAAATGACCCAGAGCCTGCTAAGGCCTGCTTCAGACCTTGGGTTTTCATGTTTCTGACTGGTGTTGAAGTGATACTAATCACCAGAACCCAGAAGGAGAAGGAAACGATGTTAGGGAGGGCCTTTTAAAAAATCGCGTGATGTAAATCCCTTGGCAGTTGAAACCAAAATGAATGGAGAAATGTTATTATCTTACACCTCTTGTAGTTCTTATTCTACACCTCAAACTTTGCTCTCTCTTTTTTCATTTATTTATTCTCAAAGGAAGAGGTATTTCTCTCCCTTGCTAAGACAAGCTCCTTTTCCTAGGATCTTGAATACATTTTTATTGTCTTTTCTAGGCCCTTGCTATCATTATGTGAAGGCATTTCTGTAACTTGAGTTTCTCTTTCTACTGAATTCAAATCCTCAGCCTACGTACACTTCAGGTCTACTTTCTAAATAAATCAAACCAAAAGTCAACAAAAAAATAAGCCAACAACATATGTCCCTAGACTTTTTCGTTCCTACAAGTAGTGTCTATTCTTTTTATCTTTTGCTAGGAAACAACCATATTGGATTAAAACAACAATTTTTTTTCTTTGTGGACTGTGGGTTGACCAGGGTCTAGTGGGAACATTTTATTCAGAGTTTCTCATGTAGCTTAGTCAGATGGGATAGTTTGGGCTGTGGAGTCATGATAGGTCATTGTCACACAAGTCTGATCTGACATCTCTGTCTTTAGGCAGACTCTTTTTTTTTTTTTCTTGAGACAGGGCCTCACTTTGCACCCAGCCTGGGTACAGTGGCTGGATTGTCGCTCACTGCAACAAGGAACTCCTGAGTTCAAGCAATCCTCTTGCCTCAGCCTCCCAAGGCTCTTTTGTAAGTAGGTAAAGTTTTCTCACATAGTCTCAGTGTAATAGGAGTTTTTTACACGGTTACTGGCTTTCTCCAGAGTTTGAGAGATAGGAATTGGAAGCCCCTGGGATCCATCTCTCAATAAGAGGAATGTCAAAGAATGTTACACATATATCTCTTTACTTCTCTTAGCTTCAAATATTTTTGTAAAATCTTAAACATTTGCAGCTGTCACATTCTTCCTATTCGTTGTGCCATCCACAGATATATAGCTAACATTCACTGAGAGCTTGTAAACTGCTAGGCATTCTGTCAAGTACCTTTTGGAACATTACCTCAAGTAAAATCTCTAAGCTAGATATTACTACTATTATCTTCATTTTAAACATGAGCAAAAAGAGCCTTACAGATTTGGAGGTTTTGTCCATGGTCACTAACTTAGCTTGGATGCCATAACAAAATTTCACAAACTGAGAAGATTAAACAACAGAAAATTATTTTCTCATTGGGTGAAGTCCAAGGTCAGGTCAGTGTGCTGGGCTCATGGCTGGGCTCTGGTGAAGGGTCTCTTGCTGGCTTGCAAATGACTGCCTTCTCACTGTGTCAGAGAGAGAGAGAGAGAGAGAGACAGAGAGAGAGAGACAGAGAGAGAGAGACAGACAAGAGAGACGGAGAAAAAATCAGAGAGAGACAGAGAGAAAGAAGAGAGAAATCTTTCTTCTCGTAGAGCCACAATCCTATCAGATTAGGGACCCACCCTTATGACATTTCATTTTAATGACCTCCTATAGACACTATCTTCAGAAATAGTCACATTAGGGGCTAGGGCTTCAACATATACATTCTGAGGAAACACATTTCAGTCTATGGCATTTCACCACTCTCCCTCCTCCCCAAATTCATGTCATCACATGAAACATATATTAATTCAATCCCAACCGTCCAGAAATTAACTGATTCCAGCATCAACTCTGAAGTGTCCCCTTTGACAAAAGTCAAAAGAGCTTTCTTTGACAAGATGTCTTCTTTGGCAAACTCAACAAAAGCAAGCAATGGAGAAGGGACTCCTTGTTCAATAAAAGATGCTGGGATAACTGGCTAGCCATATGCAGAAGATTAAAACTTTCCTTACACTTATACAAAAATCAACTCAAAATGCATTAAAGGCTTAAATGTAAAACCTAAAACTATAAAAACCTTGGAAGATAATCTAGGAAATATCATTCTTCACATAGGACCTGGCAAAAATTTCATGACGAAACACCAAAGGCAACCGGAACGAAAACAAAAATTGACAAGTGAGAATTTTAAGAGCTTCTGCACAGCAAAATAAATTAACAACAGAGTAAACAAACAACTTACAGGATGGGAGAAAATATTTGCAAAGTATGTGTCCAACAAAGGTCTCATATACAGAATCTTAAGGATAAGAAAGAGATTTGCAAGCAGAAACCAAAAAACCCCATGCAAAGTGGGCAAAGGACGTGACCAGACACTTTTCAAAAGAAGACATGCATGTGACCAACAAGCATATGAAAAAATGCTCACCATCACTAATTAGAGAAATGCAAATCAAAACCATGATGAGATACCATCTCATACCAGTCAGAATGGCTATTATTAAGAAGTCAAAAAATAACAGATGCTAGTGAGGTTGTGGAGAAAAAAGGGAACACTTACACACGGCTAGTAGCAATGTAAATTAGTTCCGCCATTGAGGAAAGTGGTTTGGCAACTTCCCAAAGAACTTAAAACGGAATTACCATTCAACCTAGCAATCCCATTATTGGGTATATACACCAATGAATGTAAGTCATTGCACCATAAAGACACAACACATATGTATGTTCATCTCAGCACTATTCACAATAGCAAAGACATGGAATCACCCTAAAAGCCCATCAATGGTAGACTAGTTAAAAAAAAGTGGTACATAGATACCATGAAACACTACACAGCCATAAAAAAGAATGTGATCATGTCCTTTGCAGCAACATGGTTGGAGCTGGAGGCCTTTGTCCTAAGCAAATTAATGCATAAGGAGAAAATTAAATATTTCATGTTTGAACTTGTAAATGGGAGTTAAATATCAAGTACATATGAACACAAATAAGGAAACAAGGCCCTCTTGAGGGTTAATGGTGGGTAGAAGGTGAGGATTGAAAAACTAGCTATCAGGTGCTATGCAGATTAGCCGGGTGACAACATTACCTACATCAAACCCATGCAACATGAAATTTACCTATAAAACAACTCATACATGTACCCTGAACCTAAAATAATGGGTAAGAAAAAGAGAAAAAAAATCTCATTTAGAAGCCTGTCTTTCTACAAAAACTAAAATTATATATATATAAATAAAAATTATATATATATAATTTATATATATAAAACTAAAATTATATATATACTAAAATTATATATATATATATA
>NW_016107615.1:1190405-1216425 GCF_001604975.1 Cebus imitator | reverse complement strand
AGAGAGAGAGAGATGATAAGGAACTGACTTGTGACTAACAAGTCTGTGAAGTCCCAAGATCTGGAGCAGGCTACCTGGAGACCCAGGAGCGCTGACGTGGTTCCAGTCCAAGTCCAAAGACTTGAGAGCAAAGAGAACTGGAGCAGTCAGACGGTGTCAGCCTTTTTGTTCTTTTCAGGCTTTCAACTGGTTGTATTTGGGGGACATACGTTAGGTAGGAGCATATGCTTTACCCAGCGTACTCATTCAAATGTTAATCTTGTCCAAAAGCACCCTCACACACACACCCAGAATAACAGTTTGCCAAATATCTGGACATGCTGTGCTGCAGTCAAGTTTTAACAAAACTAACCATCGAAGTCATATAGCTAGCTATTTAGTGACTGACTAGGAATTTAGGACCACTTTATTCTCCCTTATTTATTCTTTAGTTCCTCACAATGTGCTTTTATTTTACTTGAAATTGTTCTCTTCAGAGTCTCCATGGATTTGCTGTTCATGTAGACCAACCGTTTTTTTTTAATCAGCCCTTTCTTGATCTCACGATGGCTTTTGATCCTGGTGGCTAATCTGCCTTCTTGGAGTGCTTACTTCCTGGTTTCCTTGATAGTACTTGACTTTGGAACTTTTTTTGATACCTGTGACTATCATTTTTTGTAAAACTACTTAAGTTCACATTTCACAGCAACCATCTTGCTACATACTTGAGTCCTAATTTTTTATATCTAGCATTTCCTTTTCTCCTAGATTCAAGTTTCATAATTTCAAACTTTTCACAAGTCATTTCTATCCAAATGTTCAAACTTAACATGTCTCCAAATGATTTTCTTTTATTGTAAAACTTGCTATTGCTCTTTTCCCTATGTGCCTTATTTCAGATAAAGGACATTTATCAGGCCCTCAATCACTAAGGCTCGAAACCTGTGTGAGGTGATTACCTGTTTCTTATCTGTCTTGTACTTACTCATTTGGAAATCTTCCCTGTCTCTCAGTCCAAGGTATTAAAATGGGGCTGATCCAACCTCCGACTTGAAGTGTGAACATCTGACCCAAGCTGAGCCACTGAGAGTCATATTCTGCTTTTTTTTTTTTTTTTTTTTTTTAAAATGTATGAAAATGATGTTTCCTTTTGATAACAATCTGTTAACTTCTAGGTTAAAAGAATTGATGCATGATTAATGAGTCTGTAATTCTGGAGGTGGCAGGAGTTACCATCAACACCACATACACAGAGCCTGTCTGAACATGAAGCCGGTAAAAGGAAAGCAGTTCTGAGAGACAGTAAGGGGCAGAATGTCTTGATTCAAATTTATGAACCAATACATTTTCATTTTTGTGTAAGCAAGTTTGAGTTGGCTTCCTGTCACTTGTAATCTGTGGAGTCCTGACTGGTGCCCAGGCCATTATATTTGACTCCTATTCTCTTATTCAATTCCTGATTAATCTACCCCTATAGAATTATCGTCTATGTGTTATCCCAGAAATCACCCTAACTCAAAATTTCATCTGTCATCTAGAGTAAAGCAATAGCCACCCACTTGTAAAACTTCTCTCTTCTAATCAATCTTGTTTACTCTTCCAAGAACTATCTTTCTAAATTACAGTTTGATTTGATCAAACTCCTTGGCTTGTCATTCAAAGCCGTTCACTGTCTATCTGTATTTATGTGTAGAGAATTATTTTTCAATTCACTATTTCATATAGCAAAATGTAGCGTTTATGAGAATAGGCTCTAGAACCAGATTCTTAAATTCACATTTGGGATCGGCCACTTTTTAGCTATGTAAAATTTTTTTAAGTTTTTTAATGCCTCTATGCACCAGTTTCTTCATCTGTAAAATGGGGATAATAATAGAACCCATAATATTGTTAAGAAGATTAAAGTACTTGATGCTAGAGAAGCACATTAAGCATGACTGGCACATGGTAATTGTTAGTTATGGAAAGTAAAATACTGCAGTACAGAGTTTTGTTTACCTTGTTTTTGGTAACACTTGAGTGTAACACATTCTGATACATGAGAGGGCCCCCACTAGAAGTATACTCAATGATTGAATGAATGAAGTGAACTTCTGTTCCTCCTAGTTCCCTAAGCAAACAAACCTGTCTGCTCCCAAAAAGACCCATATCCATGTTTCTACTTCCGTGCTTTTTTGCATACCATTGATTTGGCCTAGAATTTTTTTTCTCCCCCCTATATATAAAAGCTACTGTCCATACTTCAATACCTTACTTGAGGCAATTGTCTCAGATTCTTCTAGCCAAAAATAAATGCAAATCCTCCCCCACAAAATACCTCATTCTGAATTATCTAGACTTTGCTAACGGCAGCTATTTTTTTTCCCTGCCTTGCATTAGAATTATTTATGTATGCACATTATCTTAGTTCTAAAGGATAACGATTACAGGAGGTAGAAGAATTCTCTTTGCAATATCCCATAGCACCTAGCAGGGGTCATGCATGTGGTAGTCATTCAGTATTTATTTTTGTGTTAGTGTATATGACTGCCATGCATATATAATATAGAGCATATGTTTATCGCTAGCAGGAATAAACATGGATGTCAATATTAACACTCTACTTGGACTATGAAAAAGTAATATTCCAATATTAGTGAACCAAAGATGCCAAAAGCTTTAGATTTAGCTGAACCATTTTAGACCCAGCATTTTAGACCCTACTCAGACCTATAGCTGCAAACTTGGTTTTATCTGTTTGTAATAAAGAAAAGATATAGCAGGCTTACCACAAATAAAAGACTCAAATCAAGTATTATTTTGAGGAAATGACTAATATAAAAATAAAGCTAATATGTGAGAGTCAATAATTTGTGCAATACTGATGAAATTGGCAAAATTAAATAAGTGGGATCTGCCCATCTGGAAACAGACTCACGAAGACTAATCTTGAAATGCCCACATAAGGCTCCAATCTGAAGCATGGATCTGTCTCATATATCCCACAATTCATCCAGAAACCCTAGCACTCAAGACAGGTGCAAAAAATGCCAAATTAATTCTAAGAACTAAAACCTCAGAAATCAGAAATAAGGAAGAAGACTAGAGCTCAGAAAAAAAAAAAATTGGATTCAGACTAGGGCTCAGAAAAAAAAAAATCCATAGATTTAACATGTTGTAACCAATTTAAAAGAGTAATTTTATTTTTATTTAATTTTTAAACAAAAATTTAAAGCATTAAGAGACTCTTATGTTAGACTTGAAGGAATTCAGTGTGTAAGTTCCTAAGTAAAGTTTAAATGCTTGGTGAAATCTCATTGGTTATATGCATGTTTTATTAATTTTATTAGTAGCATGTTAATCGTTAAAAAAAAAATGCTGAACCAAATTGGAAATTAGACAGTGTAAAAAAAGTTCTATGTATTCCTGTCATTGTACTAAGGCCCTTGAATATCCATGAATCTATCACACGCTGAGGTATGGATTTTCCAATAAAAAGTCATATCTCAAATACCTAGTGTTAATGTGTATTAGCCATATAGTGAAATACAAAAACAATACATAACTATGTAGAGTAGCCTGTCTATACTGAAAACTTTCTCAGAAATGAGAAAATAACCTAAAATTCTTAGCATGGTAAATTTAAGTTTATAATCACTAAAAAGAAAGTTTTTAAGTAAAATTAATAGTGTAAGAATGTACATAGGACCCCTGAGGTGCACTTTGCCATGATTGCACTAGTTTGCTAGGGCTGCCATACTGATGACCTTATTTTAACTAAATTACTTCTCTGAAGACCCTAATCTAAATACAGTTACATTCTGGGCTACTGTGAGTTAGGGCTTCAACCTCTGAATCTTTGGGGGAAAACAATTCTAGTACAATTGGCTTTTTAAATAATGCCCCTAAAATGTAAATCATCAGGAAGGACAATTCATGTGTTATTTTTAAAGACGAAGTCGGACTCTTAAGTATATGTGTTCATAATAGTCATGTAGAGATTAGAAAGCAAAAACACATATAAAAATGCAGATGAGCTTAACTGAAGATAGACCTGAACTTTATATCCCACACAGTACTACAAATGAACTCCAAGATATTTTTATTTATTTCCACGCGAAATAGTATTCTTAGTAAAGTGGTATCCTAGATCAGTCACAGACAAGGTGGTAAAATATCAAATGTACTTTCAATAATCTTTCACTTCCCATTAATAAAGCATTCTTGGACTGGGGATTAAGGCTCTCATATTTGATTGTTTGCCTTCCTATCAAAACGTTCTTGGTTTACACTCATATACTGCTCTAAAGAGTACAGATTGGTATTTTCTCTGATAGTATTCCTTTTAATTAACTTTCTACTTTGATCTGTCTCGCTACCTTCTTTTTAAGGTCAATAGCTTTTAGATTTACCCTTTTGAAGCTATTTTCTATATTTTGCAGGCAGGCTTCATTCTTTTTCATTCTTCGTTCTTTCCTCCTTTCTGACTGTGCTATCTCAAATAGTCCGTATTCAAATTCACCAATTCTTCTGTTTGATCAATTCGGCTGGTGAGGGATTCTGAAACATTCATCAGTAACTACATTGCATTTTCCAGCTACTAAATTCTGCTTGATACTTATTAATTATTGCAGTTTTTTTCATCTTTCTAAATATTACAAGCACAATAACATTAATTGAATGGTTTTTTTTTTTCTGAATGGAATGGTGAAAGGCACTATACCAACTGCTTTTCAAGGATATTCAGTATTGCATTTAATAACAAAACTATTTATCTCCAACTTATAAAGGAAAAAAACTGAAACTTAGTTAAGATTTTTACTCAAGCTGCTTAACTCCAGAACCTATATTACAACACATATACTGCATATGCATTTTAAAAAATAAGGTTTTACTTTCTAATTAAAATAGTAGTTGAACACCATCCTAGTAATACGGTAGCTATTTTCACAAAATTCACTCAAAGGGACAAAAAAAAAATAAACAAAGCAGTACTGGCTCTGAGAATTTAGATTAAGTGTTTGGCTAATCTATTCATTTGTTTCAACCATATGATTTAATAGTCATTGTCTATCTTGAAACTACTCAAGCATTTACAGTTTTCAAAAGCTCTAAAAAGGGTATAAATTGAAATTTTATATGAATGATTGCAAATTAATGCAAATGAAGAAAAAAGTTGTGGTAGAGGTTTTCACACAGTATTAAAATATTACACATTTTTGCCAAAAGTGAATTCTGCAAATGTGTAAACTCCTTAAGAATGAAAAAGGTTAGTAAAGTTTACATTCATCTATTTCCCAGACACTTACATTGTCTCTGATTTGTACAAGGAGGTACAGGGTATTAGTCAAAGGCTGGGCTATAAAAACTGGGTATCTGATAGCCAGTTATGTGGTAGGTGGTTGTACGTCTCAGCTACTTAGGACGCTGAGGCAGGAGAATCTCTTGGGTCCAGAAGTTTGAGGTAACAGTGAGCTATGATCGTGTCACTGCACTCCAGACTAGGCAACAGAGCAAGAACCTGTCTCTAAAAAAATAATTAAAATTAAAAACACTACAAGCTGTTTGGCTTTGTACCCCATTAATATAGGCTGTGTAATCTTGAACAAGCTATAAAAATATTTAGTTTTCAATTTCTCATCTATAAAGCCAAGTCATAATAATATTTATGTGCTAAGGGGGATTAAATAAAATACTCTATGTAAAGTGCTTGGCCCTTTATCTGACATGTACAAAGTGTTCAACAAATAGTGTTAGCAGCCAGGCCTGGTTGCTCATGCCTGTAATCCTAGCACTTTGGGAGGCTGAGATGGATGGATCGCTTGAGCTCAGGAGTTCAAGACCAGACTGGGCAACATGGGAAAACCCTGTCTCTACCAAAAAAAAAAAAAAAAAAAAAAAAAAAAAAAAAAAAAGCTGGCTATAGTGACATACACCTGTGGTCCCACCTCACCTTGGAGGTTGAGGTGGGAGAATCACCTAAGCCTAGATGGTCAAGGCTGCAGTGAGCCATAATAGCACCACTGCACTCTAGCTTGGGTGACAAAATGAGATTCTGTTTCAAAAACAAAACAAAACAAAACAAACGACAACAAAATAGTGTCAGCTTTAACATAAAGTCATCGTGAAGTGAAAGAATCCAAAGATGAAATTGGTGTGCATCTGGTTTGTGAGGAGATTAAGTTAATTTGTTGATTGAAATCATACATTTATATAAATGACTAATACATAAAATATATTGGTAGAGAAAATAATAAAATAAAAAAAAGATGAACACACCAAATTGTCTAACTTATTAAGATAGAATATAAATTAAAAGACATGATAAATCAATAGGAACATATAATACAGGTTTTAAAGTTGCTGAAATCTCCACAAACTATAATTGCAAAATATATTTAATCTGTAGCCTCTGACAAACTTTGAATTCTGGTGTGAATTTTATTGGCACCTACTTATTTTGCCATCTAATTACATTATATCTTGTTTTAATATTTTAATGTACTTATTATTTGCATTATCTCATATTAATTACTGTAACACAGGCTTCCACGTAGAAACATATCTGCCACAGGCAGAAATTGGGGTCAGACATGTTTTGTCACATTAGAGTAGATGACAGAATAAATGGATGGATAAATTAGGCTAAACCATATAAAGAAGTTGTTGAATCATAAATAAAATATGTAATTGGAAGAAGTAAAATCTAGGAGTAGCTATTACTTAATACATTGGACGAAACATTTGGATGACTGAAACTAACATAAAACCATTTTCTAAAAATTATGGCAGGTTAATCACATTTGTGTATCTCTTCTTCCTCCTGAGACACAATTAAAGTAAAAAGAAAAGAGTAGAATAAAAACAATTAAGGAATCTCAAAAATACAGAGGAGAAGAGATGAGACATCAACAGAAGAGATAGAACATGGGGAAGTAAGTGGTAAATGATTTATCTGGGGAAAGGAAATGACTATAAAGTGTGTGCAGAGGGTACAGACAAAGAGATTCAATTCACTAAGCTGAAGCTCAAGGTAGCCTCAGAATCTGAAGGCCCCCTGACAGCATAGGAAGAAAGTGAAACATGACTTGGAAAAGATTAGTTTGGTACAAAAGTAATGGCAGAAACTGCAATTACTTTTAATTTGCAGTTCCTTTTAATTGCAAAGACTGCAATTACTTTGGTACCAACCCAGAAGTAAGCTGAACGTCTGTACATGAAGAGTTAACACCTTTCCTACTCTGAGTCTCCTTTCATGTAGAAGCTCCCATCTTCCAGGTAGAAGGTTGGATATTTCTTCTATGAATGAATTGGACCCAGTGCAATGGCTAGGCATTCATCAACACCAGACATAGTGCTGGATGAGGTGAGCCTTACCTTAAGTTGAACAACTAAAAATATTACCAGATCTATGACAAAAAATCTGACAGAACTTTCAAACTTTCAACCAAGATTATATGTGAAATCATATGAATAATCACAGGTAGAAGCAAAATTAAAGATGTTTGGACATGTAAAAATTCAATAAATGTATCACATTTGCATATTTTGGAAGCTACTCTTGGATGTGCTTCAGTGTGATCTGGAAATAATCCAAAATTAAATATATACTTATATGGAATTGCTTATACAGAGGATCCAAAACAGAAGGGCAGCAATGACAAATCCCAGGATGATAACCGTGCAGCAGATTTAGTAAGCAACTGTTCCAGACCGAAGCAAGGCAATAGAATATTTCAAGAGAGAAAATACTGCAATCTTGACAAAATAAGAAATTTGGAGAAGTCAGTTATAGATTTCCAGTCATAATATGCATTACACATCAAAAGCCTCTTGCTCTGGAAAAAGCAGACCAACTAAAAAGAGTCTATTGTACTTTAAATCCTCAAAATACTACAGTGAGAAGAAGGCACAGATATATGTATGAAAGCCTGTGATAACTGATGGCAAGGGACAGCAGACGCTAGGTCCACAGCACTTCAAGAGGGGCCCTAGCTACTGATTGGAAATTGCCTGTGGGTATTAGTCATATCAGTGTATAACATTTTTCCTGTGCTTTTTCAAAATGAAAAAGCATGGATTCTGGAGAGTTGGAATGTACTGAACTTATGCTGTATTCTGAGATGCTGCTGTTAAGTAGAACTAAAGAAACTGACCTTCAGTTCATTTCCAGCTTATGAGAGATCTCAGAGCTGTTGAAAGTTTGTAAGTCTCCCTAGGAACTAGTCATATGGGGAATATATAACATTCTTGATCTCCTGAAGCTACAGGTTTATTTTAAAGATTTACAATATGTTAAATTCCTAAAAGTAACAGACATTGTTACGCTATCATTCTAATTGCTAGAAATCCTATGAAGTATGCACAAAGACATATACACATGTTTATCACCATACTGTCATAGAAAAATTAAAATGATTTAAATGCTTCAAAGCATATAGACATAACAAATTATAATATTAATTAATAATATGGGAAAATAGTTAATGTATTAAGTGAAAATCATGTTGTTTATATATAGTATGTAAAAGATTTATAAGAAGCAAAATATACAAACAAATAAAAATACATTTAGAGAAAAGACAGTATAATTTTCAAAATGGTGAGGTTATAAACAAGTATGATTTTTGTGTTTCTCTTCATTTTAAAATTTGTCTACAAGAAGTATATAATGTTTTTTACATAAGGGAATATTTTTTAAGCCTTGTGTGTTACAAACAAGATAAAGAGGAAGAAATTACACCAATAAATCCAAGCTAATCCTACATAGTTCTAAAACTTGTATCTGAGCTTCCCAGCTCCTAGGGAAATACGAAGACTCAATAGATAGTACAGCTTTCACTGTGTGTATGTGTGTATGTATATGACTATCATTTAAGAGTTTTGGCAATAATTTTAATAGGGCATCCAAAAATATAAATGCAAAGCAACATAATGGCAATACTTGTAGTAGCAGATTGAAAAACAGCTGCATTTGTTACACTGGTTACTATTATATACATTGGCCCTTGGGAAAAGACACAGATAATAATGTTTGGCAAGGGAAATGCTGCACAGACCAATGTTAAGTTGCCTTGAGCTGCCTCTTGGTTAAAATATTCAGCTTTCATAGGCATAATGTCAATTGAAGTTTTGTACAAGAAATACTGTGGGGGGCAAAGTTAAATACATTGTGTTGCTTTCTGGTGATCAGATGTAGTATAAGAATTGAGCTTGGATGAACTTGAGCAGTAAATAGTTAACATGTCTAAGATGAATGTTTTACCTGTCATGTTTCTCTAAGAGTGAAGCACACTTTTATAGCATTGGATGATCTCTATTTTATTAGAGTTTTGACGAATTCAGTCTTGTTTTCAAAAGAAGATAAATCCAAATTACACAAATGTGAGGTTGCTGGAAAGAGCACGTCTTCATATTCCATTCTAAAATGAAAATAGATTTATTATATTTTCTGATGATAAAATGAATGTGCTTACTACCAAATTCAGAAAGTAGAGGAAAGTGTGAAATAGGAAGTTAACCATCAAAAATTCCATGACTCCACTGTTATCATTTAAGTGTATACAGCATTTAGTTATTAACATTTACATGTGTATATACATATGTATAAATAAATACATATTTATATGACTATAAATATGCAGAAATATATGTGTATATAAGTTATGCACATTAACCTAGGTATGCAAATAAATATCGGTCCTAATTTTACACTTTAAAAATGTATCATGAACCTATTTTTCATGTAAATAAGAGCATATTTATAACATGCTTGATGGTAAAAAGAGCTAGAATATGTTTTTAATGGAAGAATCAGCCATATATTCTAGACATCAGTCATGAAGTTGAAAAAAAAGATGTTTGTTTATGAAAATAAAGGAGACTAGACAGTTTTCTTATATAGTGATTATTTTTAAAGGTGTTAAAGTTAGCAGAATAATATTTACACAGTTATATAATATATGTATATGTCTATACAGACATTTACCTAGATGAACATATGTAATTTACATTTGTATATGAATATGTGTGCATATTCATGTGTGTGCTTTTGTAATTCACATGCATGTGAATTACATAATGGGTTAAATGAGTGTGAACATTCTCTTAATGCTTGGAATTGTTATGGAAAAATGGATACAGGCTTCTCTCAGGGTACTGTTTCCCTGCCAAAGGCACTGGTATGTTGGCACAGCTTTCAGATACTCACAATCAAGATCCATTATGTGGGTTTCATCTCTCCCTTTGAATGGTACTTATCATCTTACCTGATTAGCATTTTATACTCCATATATCTTAATGTCTTTCTTTTCTTTCTAAGATACCTTAAGGACAATGATAAAAAGTGGGAATGCAGATGAAAAGTATCCTAGCTCTCAAAGCCGCAAATTCAACTTCAAGGGCTTCATTTCAGCACTTTTCAGAGCTGCCTGATTGACTACCCCATCCACCAAAGAATGGGCGGCAATTGAGTCCAATCATGCTGAACTAAAAGGAGTTGTGGAAGGAAAAACTTTTGATGTAGAGTTCAATTGTAAGAGATAAACAGTATTATTCCACATTAAGAGGCGGCATATTCTCATGTGAAAACGCAAAATAACATTTTACTGTGGAAATTCTTTTGAAAAATTCTGATTATATGCCTGTATTAAACAAGCTACGCAAGTCTGATAGTTGTACTTTTGTGACTGCTACATAGCTTTTTAACTCAGAGGTTCGATCACAACCTTGCATGGTGTACCCATTGTAAGCAATGGAAAACCTTGCTGAGGTCAGAAAATATTAAAAGTGTGTTTTCTGAATTTTTTTTGTTAGTAAATTCATTTGCAGATTATTCTGATCATAATTTTTAGTAAAAGATGATTCTCAATCTTTTTTCCATCTTATGGCACACAAAAATTGATAACATTTGTATCATTGCTACAAATGTTGGTGTATGCCCACAGACACAAACTGTCCGTGCCCTCTTCATGTACAGTGTGGCAGGGTGGCATAACCTACCAAGTTAGAAAGTTTTACTCCATAAAGATCTTTATGTTGTAGTAAATTTAGTGTGCCTTGTCCACAGCTATTAAGGATAATAGCAATGTGGAAAATAATTTTATTATTCAAAAAATAAATTTCAGGTAAATGAAACAATAAATAACTAGAAGCCTATATCGGGAATGATTTTTAAACTTTTGGCTATGACAAACTTAATCCTAAAGTTAGACTCTTAACAATAGCAAAAGTTTCAAAGCTCAACTATATAAAAACTTAAAACATATACTTCAAATGGAGGAAAAAAAACATACTAAAAAGACAGAATTTTAAGAAGCTTTATATAAACACAGAAGACAAATACATAGATCAAAAAGTGGCAAGACAAAATTTACTATAGATTAAATATAAATAAAATACAATAAAACAAAAAATTCAAGTTAATTAATAATTAAAGAAAAGCACATAGGACAATAAAATATTTCCTGATTGGGGAAAAAAAAAAAAAGAAATGTTGCAACTCTGTGGTGTTGGAAGTGGCATCCATTGAATGCTCTTAGAGCTTGGACAGGCTGATTTAAATGCTGCTGCTAGAAAGGAATTTAAATGTTTTTTAAAAGTCTCTGTTCATCCTTGTGTTCAATTGTTCAAAGTAACCTTATTTGAAGACTAAAAGATATAGTCATTATATGTCCACATTCTAAAATTTTCTAAAATCTTGTACATCAAGTGCATAGTCTTGGTTTGAATTCCTAACTATAATGTAATAATTAACCTAGCTATTCGGCTATGACATTCCACGGATTGCCTACTTCCCTGTTTGGTGGGGGAGAGGGGATCTCCATTTTCCTTCATCCCTTTTCAATTCATCCACTGCCACATTTAGGATGTATTATTGCGACCATCCTGCTTCTGAAGATACTTTCCATACAAACAGTTACTTAGGTTTTACGCAAGGGAAATGATCCACTAAAACAATAAAGGGAATGCATTACTTTCTTAACTGAAAGTCAAAAGTGGGCAATAATTGATCTAGCAACTTAAAGATTATCATCAAGAAGCTAATTGTCTCTCTGGCCTGTCTTCACACCATTACAGCAAAGAAAAGTGTCTTTCCCAGCAGCTTCCAAAGAAAAGAGTAAAAGCTCCTATATCCTGAAAGGTCGCCAACAACATCTCACTATCCCATTGGCTCTGTTTTTGTGATGTGTCCATCCACGAACTGATAATTGTTGACAGGGAGGTGTGCTGCAATGATTAAGTCAAGTAGGACCCACCTTCAGAAGTGAGGGTCAGGACAGTCAATCTCCTCATATCATCTAGCTAAAAACAGAGGAAGGTATCAGCACCCAGAAAAATCTAGGTGTTATCTCCCTAAGAGAGAGGGAGTAGATTAAAAGTAAAAATGTGAATTGTCATATACTAATTTAGGGACGATTACTTCTACTTAGAGTAGTTTCAAAAGGAATAATGATCCATTTTTAAAATGGGAGTATATTTGATTTTGAAGTAGAAGACTCAAAAGGAGTCTCTTCTACAAGGAGTAGAAGGCTGTTTTATCCCATCTAACTTAATTGTTTTGGCTCAACAAATTGCAAACCTAAGCTTACTTCTAAGATTTAACAGCATGCATGGTCATTTCCGCTCTTGGGAAAAAACTGAGAATTAACCTATTTCACATAAGACACTATGGCAATGAGCTTTAGTTTCTCATGACATGACTTCTGTTAGATTCAGATCAATGGTCCAGAACTGAAACGTTTTATTTAGAATTGTCAAGTTTTTAAAATTTCATATGCTAACAACTTAGGTCTCTCTCTTTGAAACAAGAATTATTTGAAGAAACATCTGCCTTATTTGTTCACCCTGGCATTTCCTCCCCTTTCTAATATTCTGGAACATGGGTAATTAAAACAAGCTTCATATCTATACATGTATATGATACATGTGCCAATTTGACTATTTATAATTAATCAACCCATATAACCAAATATAAAAATGTAGCTTGATTTTCATTATTCTGCTTTAAATATGGCCCATTCTTCTTTGAGATCATACGTGTGAATATTAAAATATAATAGTATCACTTAATTGCCTTGTCAAAATATTCCCTTAATATATTTTTCTAAATATTCCTGTAATAGATATTTTATGCTACCCTTAGTTTTATTTGACTTTTTAGAGTGAGCATAAATACTTATCTACAAAAGCAATCACTTTAATAAATGTGATTTTTCATACTTCCTCAATAATAGTTTTTATTTTATTTCTAGATGTTAAGATGAAATCCTCGTCTGTTAAGCCCCAACAACTGCTGTCTTGGCTGTCATCCACAGGGAGATCCATCAGTCATTTCATTTGCATGCCAATAGCCATTGTCACCTGCTATTCAGATTGGTTTTTTATTATATATCTGGCTTATAACCAGTTGAAGTATTATTCTACAGACAGTCATCCAGCCTCTTCTAATCAAGCAGGAGATGTCCTGGAATAGATTCTGGTTTAAATAGAAACAAGTTTTCATAAAATTTATGTTTTATTGCATCCTTTTCCAATAACTTGTCAGTAGAAAAATATAATTCTGTGGAGCAGACATGTGAAGCATGGCCTTAGCACAGTCTCAAGGGGAAACATTTAATCTCCCAATGATTTCAGTTTCTCTAACCAAAGATCTACTTAAAAGTAAAATTAGAACATGTGAGGCAGGGGAGAAAAAAACTATTACTCATTAGCTTGTTGGTTTTGAGATAAACTTTAAAAATTCGAATTTAAGAAAAATCATTATATTTGATGCATGTTTTAATTCACACATAGATGAATGTACACGTATGTGTGTACACACACATACCAGCACACATGCACCAGACAAATGGAAAAGCTGGCATAGAAATTATTTCTAATGCTTAACGTAGTCCACAAATTTTGGTTGAGTAATAGAATTCTTGCTGATCATCATATTGTCTACGTGTTCTAGATTATAGCTAGACTCAACACTAGAGTAAGTAAAAGTCTAGGTCTTCAAATTAATTCATGCTTGTCCTCTAACTCATATAACGTCTGCCCACAATCTTCCTTCAATTTCTTTTGAAAGAGTTACAAAAGAAATTACTAATTATGTCAAACATTCAAAGAAACATCTTTGATGTAGAATTAAACAAAAGGTGGAGTATTTCAATGAAGGGCAATGTTTTTTTCTGACAAGAGAATATCTCAGCTATTCATGCTATTAAACTTTACACTGTTTTCCGTTTCAATAATGTCAGCTTTCTCATGTCACTTTTCTCCTTGGCATTTCCATTACCTTAGTGTTTGCTTTGTTTTGGCCTATTAATACTCTTACTTAAATCTGTGCCAGTCTTTCCTAGACTGCATAGTTCTTTGATAGATAAACAGCAAAGGAAATAATTTAAAAACATACATTTCTAACAAACCTGGGAGTGCCAGACATCCTATGCCTTGTCAAGAAGTTATTTACCATACCTGGATTAGACACCTTTTCTGCTACATACACACAATCTTCCAAGTAAACTTTTTTACTAAAATGTGTATTTACATTAAGTTGTTCAGACACCATTTGCATTTATTTAAGAACACGTTATACTAATAATTCTGAAAATTTACAATGATAAATGCATTGGACTTCAGAAAGGGTCAAAATCTTTAAGGTCTTCATAGGTTATTACGTGTGTCAGAAAAGGGAGCTGCCAGGAATTCTCCTCACAGAAGAGCTCTGTGGATATTCTGAGGACTAATCATCAAACCTGGAACTCAGGCACTTGGAGGAAGAAAGACAAAAATCTGCTCTTCGTTCATGGATAGTGCTTTGGAGGGGCAGATAAACTATGCTTCCTTCATTTGTAGAACAATTATTTTATAACCCACTGAGCACCAGATACTAATTTAGGTTTCAGGAATACATCAGTGTACAGCACAGACAACTATGCCTCCATGTCCTCCTGTGTTTTACATACTCGAGGGAGGGGCTGACAGTAGAAACAGTCAAAAAGCAGATTATGTACTCTAAGTGCTGTGATGGTACAGGGTGAGGGATTTGGTAGTGCTTGGGTGCAGTGGGGGCTGCAAATTGCGGAAGGTAGATGAGGTGGGTCTCACTGTGGAAAATTACAATGGCAGCAGAGTGAGCAAAGGGGAGAGCAGTAGATGGGGTCGGTCAGGTAAGAAGGCCAGATCCTGCAGGTCCTCTCAGGCCATTAGAAGGACTTTGGCTTTTACTTTAAGTGATATGAGAAAAAGAACATGGCATGATCTGACTTTGGTCTTCAAGGCAAGCTGGCTACTATGCTGAGAATGGGTTGTACGGGGCAGCGGGGAGGAAAGTGGTGAAAAGGCTACTGAGATCATCTTAGATGGGACAACAGCGGAGGGAGAGAAGGTGGCAAGATACAGTTGGATCCTGGCTCTATGTTGACAGCAGAGCCAACAGGACTTCCTACTGGGATGTACAAGTGGTAAGAGATAAAGAGAGGAGTAAAAGATGGCTCCAAAGTCTTTGTCCTAAACAACTGAGTGAGCGTTAAGATGCCTGATGTCACACCAAAGACTGACAAGAAAAAAAACGCCTTGTGTAGTAGTCTGTGTTATATCACTCACATCGCTTCCAAATCAGCCTCCAGAAGAAATTCTGCCACATTAAAAAAAACTTCATTCTAGAGAGCAAGTGGGGCCTCTCTCTTTGCAGAGCTGTTTTGGAATGATAGCCCCAGAGGTTTGCAGGTGTAAGCTCACACACGGCCTGAAGAGGACCAAAATTGGAAGTCGGAAGTATGAATGTGAATTTTTAAAACACGAAATTTATTATTTGTGAAGCCCAAAATGGTGAAAGAACAGAGAAAAAAAATGCTAACTGGACAACCAAAAGTCCTTTGAGTCACTAGATAGAAGAGCCTCAGTGAAGAAAAGTGGAACTAGAGTATACCTAGTGGTGATCAGACTCCATGAGTCCTGGAAGTGAGTCTTCTTTTTAGTCTGTCTCCCCCTAGAAAGACAGATTTGGGAAGGCTAAAATACTTTCACTCTGCTTTCAGGATCAGGATAAAGGTAATATGTTATTCCCTTGTGATTGTACTTCAGATATGATCTACTCTTGCTGTGGAAGAATAAGGTTTACATGCTTTGCAATGTTTAAACTTGCTTTTGACATCATCTCTTGATTTTCAGGAAACTTTCTGAAGTACGTAAGATAATTATCCTAGTCAATTCAGGCAGCTATAATAGAATACCATAAACTAGGCAGATTGAGCAACCAACATGTATTTCTCTCAGTTCTGAAAGGCTGGAACTCTGAAATCATGGTGCCAACACGGTTGGATCTGTTGTCAGCCCTTCCAGTCCACAGGTAGCTGTCTCTTCATAGTATCCTCACGTGGCAGAGAACAAAGAGGAAAAGCAAGTTCTTTCCCATCTCTTCTTATACAGGCTCTGTGATGGTTAATATTGTCAACACGATTGGATTGGAGGATGCCAAGTATCGTTTCCGGGTGTGTCTGTGAGGGAGTTGCCAAAGCAGATGAACATTTGAGTCAGTGGGCCCACCCTTAATCTGGATGTGCACCATCCAGCGGCTGTCAGCATGGCTGGAGAAAGCACGCAGATTAAGGTGGAAAAGCTAACTTGCTGAGTCTTCTAGCCTTCATCTTTCTCCGTTGCTGAATAATTCCTGCCGCTGAACGTCAGATTCCAGGTTCTTTGGCTTTTGGACTCTTGGACTTGCACTAGTGGTTTGCCAAAGACTCTCAGGCCTTCAGCCACAGACTGAAAGGCTGCATGGTTACTCCCCTACTTTTAAGGTTTTGCGACTCCCACTGAGCCACTACTGGCTTCCTTGCTCCTCAGCTTGCAGACAGCCTGCCATGGGACTAACACCTTGTGATTGCGTGGGTGAATTCTCCTTCATAAACTCCCTTTCCCATACATGTATATTCTATTCGTTCTGTCATCATGGAGAATCCTACCTAATACAGGCTCTAAGCCCTTTATGGGAGCGCCACAATCATGACCTAGTTACCTCCCAAAAGTCCCACTTCCAAACACTACCACATTGAGGATTCGGGTTTTGACATATGAATTTTGTGGAGACACAAATATTCAGTCCATAGCCACAACATGATTATTATCATTCCTATTTAATATGAAGACAAAACAAAACTGAGGTTAAGAGAGGTTAAGCAATAGGAAGGCATTACAAAGCCAATACATTGATAAACGAGGATCACTTTTTCTAGATATACATTCATATGCAAATCTTGTGATCCCTGCATTTTTACTGTTAGCCATTCTTAACCAATACAGTTGGGAAAGCTGGGAAACATTAAGGCAACTGGCAGCCATATATATACATACATATATATATGTGTATTCAGTACAGGTCCTGTGGTACACACGCTCAATAAATATTAGCAATGGCAAAACTAGAAATTACTTTTGCATCAGACGAATACTTATTTTCCCTTCTATTCTTCTCAGTAAAATGTCTGCACTGCTTTCAGTACCCAATGCTGAGACTTTTAATCACCCAGGCACACATTTGATTATTTCTTCCCTAAACCAGTAACCAGTAGCCCATTGCTCTCAACATGAGACATCTGTATTTGAATCGGTGGTCATCAGCAACTTAGTCCTGAAACACCGAATGCATTCCTTCAGGATGACTATGAAAACCAAACATTGTAAGTTCTAGCCCTGAGCATGGCTGAGTTGAGGTCAAATGCAGTTACAAAAAAAAAAAAAAATTGATAGACATGGTAAAAAAATTAAATGTAGGAGACAAAAAAGGTACAAGCACTTGATTGTTAAGTACCTTGAAAGGAAGAAAAAGAAATAGAAAAAAAAAAAAAAAAAGCCAAAAAGTAAAGTCAACTGCAATTAAATCTGTTTGTTGCCTGGCACGTAGCTTACTCTGTGCAAGCTTTCTAAAGGCTTAATTGTTCTTTTTTCACCAAACATATCCCCATGGACTTCCTATGCATATCTTCAATAGAACAAGATGCAATTATTAGGACACGGAGGTTCAAAATACATGTTATTATATGTAGCACAGCCACTTGATACATAAATGTTTTGCTAAACTAGTACCATTCCATTGGTAGGTTTATTTTTCAAGTAATGATTTTGTGCATTTGTGAAATTCATACTATTTATTCAGGTATGTTTATTTTAAGAAGCAATTATGTTTACTTGAATGCAGTGGACTCAACTAACTTACATATTCTTATCCAAAAGACGTTGTTGGAATGAGCAGATAAGACACTTACAAATAAAAGTTAATTCCCCACATCTAGTAAAACACTTAAGAAAATTACCAAAGGTCCAGAAAGTAAGTAAAAGTATCAAGTATTAATCTCAAAAGATTATGTTAAATCTCTACTATCTTTTCCTCATAAAACTTCCAGACTGAGATCAGAGTATTATCCAGATAAATTATTAGTATCCTAAATTTACTATTATTTACTATTATTTTGTAAGCTGAAGGGGAGAGAGTATCTAAATAAAATTAGTAGGTTAGTGAAAACATAGACATGAACTAATTAATTTTAATACAGCAATGGGTCTGTATGAACAGAGAGCTGTGTGAATTGTAAACATGATGAAAAGGTCTTTTGAGAAGATATTTTTGAATGTATTCAAATGACAACTTACATGACATGATGAAAGATTTTCTCAAAGGGAGCTTGAACTTATGTTGTTATGATAAGCAATTTTAAAGACACTGACACATTAAAAGACCATGCCTAAACCACAGCTTTAGTTACTTAAAAAGCTTTTGGTGAAATAAACTACATCTGCAGTCTATGGTTCCATCTTTGAAGCTAACAATTTATGCGATTTTATCTTTTGAGATACATTTGGTCATTGGAAATTTAATAGCCAACAGCAGCCTCTTGAAAACATCAGATTTAAGGAAGCTCCTGTGCAAACTAAAGAATTCACTGAATATAAAATTATAGTAATTTTAGCAGACTTAGAATCTAATGATTACTTTAACATTCATGCTGAGATTTTCTAGATGTTGGATAATGTGCCCTTTAGATAAGTATATTTTAGTTTCTCTAATTTTTTCTTATTGAAAAGTGAATAACTTTTAAGAATTTTTTCCCAAAGTATTTTATGCAATGGTAAGTATTTTATGCAGTGAGAGTTTTTGTGTGTCTAAGTATGGGTTGGAACTTTTGAAAGATTAATGTTCTTTCTGGAGATACATTGAATATACATGTATTAATTTTTATATCTAATGGCACTCCAATCCAGAAGTAAATACCAATTTTTTTAACCATAGGTTAGTTCTAGGACTTTTCATAAATGTAATTGTATAATATATAGTTTTATGTCTAGATTATTTTGCAAATCACAATGTTTTGCAATTAACCCATGATGCTATATCTGCCAATAGACTATTCTTTTTTATTGCTAGGTAGTATTTCATTATATGAGTAAACCATGGGAAAATTTATCTGTTTTCCTCCTGATAGACAGTTAGGTTGTTTGGGCTATTAAGAAAACAGCCCATGAACATGCTTGTGCCTGTCTTTGTATAACATATTTTCATTTCTCTTGGATAAGTACCTAGACTTGTGACTGTTGAGTAACATAATTGATATATGTTTATCTTTATTAAAAAATTGGCAATCCTTTTTTTCAAGTGATGGCACCATTTTACACCATTGTGAGGAAAGTTGCTCCAAATACCTATCAATTTATAGTGCTGTGGTCCGAGAGTCAGCACTTGAAGCAGTAGCTTCTTGATCCCCAAACTTTCTAGTTGAAAAGAAAAAGATTATGTATACACCACTATATATATACATAGTGGCATTGTTAGCAATGAAAAAGAAATCTTTGAAATGTACATAAATGTTAAAGAAAATGAATTGGTTACTAAAGGTGATATAGCTATATAATAATAGATAAACATTAATTGGTCACTTTCATTTTCAAAAACAATTCAAACCTACAAATGAGTTGTAAGTATATTACAATGAATTCCTATATATATTTTCACTTATGTACCGAGGATGATATATGTTTTTTAAAAAATAGTAACTACTTACAGTATTTTAAAAGGAAGAAACTGCAGATCACATTTCCCTTTAGGCAACAAGATAATCTGCATGCATTACAGAAATAAAAATGTTCTCATTGTTTCTCTCTGGATTGTAAAATTATAGGTGATGAATTATGTTTTTCTTTTTGCCCATGTATAGTTTATACATTTTTTTTTTACAAAGAGCAGGATAAGATAATAAAAGGAGCTATATTAGCTCTCAAGGATCTGTTTTCTAATATACATAGTTATTTTATTAAAATTCTATGTTAAAGTGAAAATGTCAATTACCTTTGTGAATCTTTATCAAACTAGGGCAACACCCCACCTTATTTAGGGATTATACAATATCTTATTATTTTTGGATCCTATGATTACCTACTGAATATTACTAAAATCTGCTTAATATTTTGGAAAACTATATAAAGCTAGAAAGAAACCATTTTATTTCAATTGATGACTTTGTATAAAACATAATTGACAAATTACTACCTTTCATTTAGATTCTCAAATTTCAAAATAAATAATTCTGGATTAGTTTCCTTGAAAAAGGGTGCTGTGGAATAGAATACTACTTTTGATGCTGTGATTCTAAAATAGATTTTTCTCCATAAACCTCTTTAGAGTCATGTCTACTGCAATCTAGGCTACTGCCATCTTCAACCTCTTTTGGAGGTACCATTGATTACCGAAGATAAACGAGTTACAGTTGCTTGAAGATGAGATGTTTGTCATTGATATATGTCTGCAACAATGCCCTACGTTTCTGTGGTTACACAGTCTCAGAAAAGAGTTGGAAACACTAACATTAGACCTCAAATCTTCATGGTTTCTTGTATTTCACCAACATTGATCATATACAGCTTGTAGATTTAGAGCCAGAATTTGTTAAGGTACAATATAGATAAAGAAACTATAAATATGAAAGCTCTTAGTTTAGAAACCAGAGGCACCTAGAAATAAATTACAGGCTCTCTTATGTATTATACAAGCTAAACAAACAAACACGAATAAAAGATAAATTCACGAATTACAATATAAATAAATATTGACTAAAGTGCACATCCATAAAAATATTCACTTCCTTTTCCCTACCTCTGTGCAGTGTTTGAGCACCTGAAGATAATTCTTCCTATTTGAGAATTCTTCCTTAGGCCGAACTGAAATTGTTTCTGTAAACCTTGGAGACATACATAAAATTACTATCCATGGCCCTTAGGAGAACTGTTTTTTTTCAAGGTTAAAATAGCTTACTGTTCTGCTGTTCAATTACTTTTATAATTCTTACCTTAAAATTATAATTTTGCAACTAAAAATACAGTTAGTAGTAATAGTAACTATGGAAAGATTCATGTCAGGTTATAGGATACTTAAGGCTATAAATCTGCAGGTGAAATGCCAGATCAAAGGGAAGGAGTAATCAGCACCTTCAAGTCTTATCAGCACTGTATATTGAGTTGTGCTTCTGAAAAAGTGGGCTTGCACTGAAAAATGCAAATTGTGGATCTTGACATTTGAAAAATTCATTATCAAAGTGAAGATATTGGAAACAAGTTTTACTAAAGTTTTTGTACAGTTTCATCTTTTAAATACTATAGGATTTGTTTAAAGCAGTATTCCTGTGGCCATTTTTCACAAGATGTCTGAAAAAAAAAGTTCCAGAATAAAACAAGTCTGGAAAAGACAGCATGTTCTATTTAGTTCTGGATCTTTATAGTGTAAGATAACATACTGACGGGTATACTTTATATATTTTTCATAATGCACATTGGGAAGTGCTTGTTTAAAACAAGTTCATTGGTATATATTTTTGTTTATTTATTTAACTGTTACATTGATGGCCATTTGTTTCAATGAACCAAATTATTTTTTTAAAGATTCAAGCAAACCATTCAAATACAAAATTGTTTGATCAGGTTACAGCTCAATAGGAGAAACAACAAAAACCAAGAATCCACAATTTGTACAATTTATCAAAGATAAGAACATAGCAACAAATACTAAAATTACCACAGTACTTATTCTTGAGAGGTCATTCCTTTGTTCAGCATAAAACTGTCTGCTTAAAGTTATTTAGTGACTCATTAAAATACTATATAAAATGTCATATGTCATAAGAACAAATATCATTATTGTAGTGTTATGTACATTATTAATTGATAGCATTAGTGATAGGTTTCTAACCGAAACATATAAGACTTGATCGGTGTTTAAGGGGGAGGGAATAAAGCAACGATTTAACAGAGTAAGTTTAATCTTTTAAATGGAAAAGTGTACTGTACTGCATTAATGATGCCATGTTACAGAATTTTATCTAACTTCCCAACAGTGGTGATTCACTAATATCTGTCCTGAGTAAACAGTCGTCCTTTCAAGTCCTGAAGAAGCCTATGTGCAGTATTCCAATCAAAAAATTGTAGACAAAAAGTAACTTAGCTTAAGCCATTTTAACGATGTGATATTAATTATGATTGTATGACGAAGTTCAAGCTAAATGTGTGAGCAGCTGAAGTTTCAAGTTGTTTGGATTTCTTTTTGTTTACATAGTCCAAATATATAAATCAACTGCCTTCTGAAATTCAGAGTTTTAAGCAGACTCTCCCTAAGACTTCTCTTGTTATCTAGATCTAAATAAAAAGGGATTTACATATTGTCAGTATATACTGAACAGAAAACCTTGTAAAACGGTAATAAAGTTGAGGAATGCATTAGTTTTAACACAAAGCAAAACCTTGTAAACTTAGGAGATAGATAAACTTGCCAATAGAATCACAATTTTAAATGCGAAACTTTATCGAAGTGGTAAAGTAGTATAAAGAAGGCTTTTAAATCACTTAATTAGTCTTTATGGTTACTTCTGTTGACTAGAAGTAAAAACAGCAGCAGAAATGAAGATAAATTAAGGAGTACCCACTGAAAAGAACTGGAATTCATGATGAATAAGAAAGTAGACAGAATTTCTCTCATTAAAAGCTAAACAAAACAAAAACATAATTCAAAAAAAATCTGTCATGTGTCATGAAAGAAAAGTTAACAGAATGTTTCAATGTCAATTTTACTGTTATATCTTAAAGCAAGCAGAAGAGAAATTAAGCTTTGTTTCAGTACTCTGCATTAAATTATCAAGAGCAGAGAGAAGACTGCTGTTTTTATTTTACCACCATGCCTTCTGTAATCTGCTTCTGTATATTCAGTCAACAATTCTTGTGGGGAGAAAACAAGTTACAAGGAACCAAAAAAAAAGTGTTTGGAAAAAATAAGTCTAAATTGTGTCACAAACAAAACAATGTAAAATGAACCAAAACAAAACAAAACAAACAAACAAAAAACCTTGAATGACTCTATTGAGGCAATAATGCCAAGCAAACCCAGAGCAACGCATGGATTGTTCATCTCACATTGTTTTCGACATTTTTTGCACAGTGACCCAATTGTAACTACTAGTATAAGCAAAAGCATATTACAAAAATTCAGTAGCAGATAGAAGTCTTTGGTTAAAACGGAATAGCAAACACATAAATATTTAAATGACTTAACAGGAGGAGAGTAAAAACAGGAGACACAGGAACAAGGGTACAAGAAATTAAGCTGTATCTTGTTAGGACTTTAATTCATGTGGCTTTTTCCCCTTTCAAAAGCTCTAGAAAGTAAAACATGCAGATATTTTCCAAACAAAGTTATAGGCTTTCAATTAAAAAATAAATAAGTTCTATAATGCTTTGGGAAATTAATATGCCAAATATCATTCTGAATTGACTTTAGTCTAAAGTTCAGTCATGCAGTGTTAATGCATCATTACAGTCAAGTTCAAAAGTGTTAGAAAAGATATAGATAAGTAATAACATCTGTTTAAAAGATTCTTGATGATATATTTATATACTGTTTCACATATACAGTTAAAGAAATCTAAGAAACATCAGTAAAGTTCTTAAGCTATTTTATACGATTCTGCATTTGGTAACCTATCTCCAGCAAGTGGTCAATTTGAGCATGACTCCAAATGTTTTGGTGTTTGCTCACAGAAAAATGACTGGCACCTTTTCTCTGATGCCTGACCAGAGGAAACCCTTTCAAACACTAAAATCATAGCCCAGTAGTATTGTCTCAAGGGAATATCTATTGATTTATCCAAGAGTTTGTACAAGCTCTAGGGTATGACAAGGTTTAATTTAGATTTATTACAAGACTTAGCTGTTATTTTTATTATTCCCATATATAAATATAAAGCTAAGAAAAAAAATAATGAATATCTCTGTTACTTGAAAATCAGGGCTCTAGTCACTCAAGCAGAAATGTCACACATGTACTGTTTTGGTACCCCAAAGAATTGTGGCATGGTCAGGCAAAAGGAAAAACAGCACAGTTAGAGAAGTAACTGGGTATGTACCTCCGTAGACAAAGCTGTGGCCTTGTCCCCCTCACACAAGAAGAAAAGAGCAGAAGTATAACAGCTTTGCACTCAGCTGAGCATTAAAATGGGAATGGGCATTTTTTCCCATGATTTGAAAAGAAATAATGTTTTTTGTCTGTTTTTTGTTTGTTTGTTTGTTTACCTGATAGGATTGAGATTTGAAAAGACAGATGGCTAAATCTGTTCAAGATTCTGAGTCCATTCAGATTTTTGCCACTCTTATGAATTAAAAGAATCACCTTTTCCTTTTCCTGTAAATTATAAGATAGCACATATCACACTCACTCTTATATCTTAGCTATGCACAGCTGAAGTTCTTGGTAAAATCATAACCTCCTGGGCAACAGGGGCACTTCATCTGCTTATTGTGTGCTCTGCAACACTTAAAGCAATACTGTGCACAGTTTGGGTTCTCTTTATATATCAGCACATAAATAGGCCTTGCAACAAAGAGGATATTCACAATGAAAAAATAATACTAGAGTCCAGCTTTGGACTCAAAGCTCCAATGAATAGAGTTGACTTGAAATATAAGTATGCATTTTATGGTGCTTTGTATATAAAAAAGTAAACCATGACATCAAAGAAGAAATCTACAAAAATATCTTTGCCACTTTTTCAGAGACTTAAAACAACAACAATAACTACTATAATTACAACAACATTTGGCTGGGCACGGCGGCTCATGCTGTAATCCCAGCACTTTTAGATGCCAAGGCAGGAGGATCACTTGAGGCCAGGACTTTGAGACACGTCTGGGTAACACAGCAAGACCCCCATCTCCACAAACTCTTTTAAAAAGCTAGCTGGGCATGATGGTGCATGGCTATAGTATAAGCTACCTGAGAGGCTGAGGGTGTTGGATTGCTTTAGCTCAGGTGTTTAAGGTGATAGTGATCTACGATCGTGTCACCTGCATTCCAGCCTGGGTGACAAAGTGAGACTCTGTCTCTAAAATTAAACTAATTAAATATGTTTAAAAACCACTGACTATCTCCTGCACAGGTTTATAATACTGATGTCATTGTTTAGTTTTAATCAGGTTTGCCAGTTTCTGGCAGGTGCTGCAAAAGCAACATTTAAATAGAATATGACTAGATAGACTACTTTCATATGCACAAATGCTGCAGGTTCTCCCAAAATAAC
The DNA here is from genome assembly GCF_001604975.1 of Cebus imitator. Taxonomy (NCBI): domain Eukaryota; kingdom Metazoa; phylum Chordata; class Mammalia; order Primates; family Cebidae; genus Cebus; species Cebus imitator. The sequence continues at coordinate 1,190,875 of NW_016107615.1, read as the reverse complement.
CTGTTAGAAATTTCATCGCTATTTTCTTAAGACGTACGGAACACTACCTAATATATGGGTGATCAAATTGTTTTTCTAAGGGCAAAATCAATACATTCTGTGATCTAGAGAAGATGACTTCATGTACCCCAAAACCTAAAATGCAATTAAAAAAAAAAAAGAAAAGGAACGATGACTTCAAAAACTAAGAGCAGAACAGCAACATACAGGAAGAGGTGAATATGTGTTTGTTTTGTGTCATAATATTTAAAACTATTATTTGGAGATAAATCCTATCTTTAATTTCATGACCTACTTTGCATGAAGGCATTTGTATTTCGCTGAGAGGTCACTTACCTGTACATCTTTTTGCACAGTTAAGGAGTAATGGAAATAAAATTTCAAGAAAGGGCTTTTTTTCTCCCCCAAGAAATTAGATCTTAGTAAGGATATTTTTTTTTTTTTTTTTTTTGAGACAAAGTTTCGCTCTT
>NW_016107615.1:1146276-1190356 GCF_001604975.1 Cebus imitator | reverse complement strand
TATCTCAGCTCACTGCAACCTCCGCCTCCTGGGTTCAGGCAATTCTCCTGCCTCAGCCTCCTGAGTAGCTGGGATTACAGGCACGCACCACCATGCCCAGCTAAATTTTTGTATTTTTTGTAGAGACAGGGTTTCACCATGTTGACCAGGATGGTCTTGATCTCTTGACCTCATGATCCACCGCCTCGGCTTCCCAAAGTGCTGGGATTACAGGCTTGAGCCACTGCGCCCGGCCCAGGATCTCTTATTCCCTAATAAATCAGAGGAACTGACACTCCACTGATCTCTATAGAACATCCTAATGTCTCCAGTAGAATAAGTTAAAAAAAATAAATATAATATACAACACATAAATATATATAATACATAATATAATGAATATATAGTATATTACATATATATAGTGAGTACTTAAATTTTTGTGCATGAGAGAATATTAATTACAGTTGATACTCAGTATTAACACTGGGATTAAAGTAAGTTTACTGTGTTCTATATAATAAGGTGCTGGGGACTTGGAGCAGAGCAAGGAGGTGGAATAGAAGGCTCCATCGACTTTCCACCCAAAATTGACACCAATGTAACAAGTAGCTACACAAGAAAAAATAAGAAAGCAAATAAGAAAAAATAAGAAGCAAATATTAGGTGAGCACTCACAGTACTTGGTTTTAACTCCGTATCACTGAAAGGCACTGAAGAGGTAGGAAAAACACTCTTGAATCACTAATACCAAACCTCTTCCCAATGCCAGCCGCAGTTGTATGATACTGAGAGCGTGACTGTGCACTGGGGAGAGGGAGCCTGCGGCAACTGTGAGGCATTGAACTCGGTGCTGCCCTATTAGAACAGAGAACAAAAGTGGATCAAACTCAGCTGATGCCCACCCACAGAAGGAGCGTTTGAAACAATCACACCCAGAGCAGGAGGGCGGATCCCAGCAGTCTGGGTTCCACAAACCTCAGCACTGCAGGCTAAAGTTTCCAGGGGCCATACATAAGCTTGAAGGGCAGCCTAGCCCATAAGAACTCCAAGACCTCAGTGAGACCGACCGCTAAACTAGGCTAAGAGACAGTGAATTGCAGGGGCATGCAACCTACTGAGACACCAGCTGGGGTGGCTAAGGGAGCCGGCATCGCCCCTTCCCAAACGCCAGGCTGCATAGCTTGCAGCTCCAAAAGAGAGCCCTCCCCTTCACTTGAGGAGAGGAGAGGGAAAAATCAAAAGGACTATGTCTTACATCTTGGATACCAGCTTAGCTGCAGCAGGACAGGGCACTGGGCAGAGTCGTAAGGCCCCCTACCCAGGCTCTAGCTCCTGCACAAACTTTCCAGACACAACCCAGGGCAGAAGGCAACACACTGCCTTGAAGAAAAGGACCCAGTCCTGAAAGGTTTCATTACCTGCTAGCTGAAGAGCCCTTGGGCCCTAAATAACCAGCAGTGATACCCAGCTGCTACATGCTGGCTTCAGGTGAGACTCAGTACACTCCCAGCTGTAGTAGTAATGGGCAAAACTCTCCCACTTGAGAAAGTGGAGGGAAAAGCAAAGGGAACTTTGTCTTGCACCTTAGGTACCAGCTCAGCCACAGTGGGCTATAGTACCAAGTGGCTCTTGGGGTCTGGATTCTAGGACTTGACTCTTGGGCAGCATTTCTGGACCTCCCTTGGGCCAGAGAGAAGTTTATCACCCTCAAGGGCCATGCAATATGTCCTTGGGCCTTAAGAGGACATCAGTGGTAGTATTCACATGGACATGTGGTAGCCATGGCCGAAAAGTAAGCCTCCTCTGCCTTTGTAAAGGGGAGGCAAAAGTGGGGAGAACTGTGTCTTGTCATTTGAGTGTCACCTCAGCCTCCATACCATAGAACACCAGGTAGACCTCTAGAGTATTTAGCTGTAGTCCCTGCTCCCAAATGACACCTGTGGACACACTTGGGGCGGGAAAACGTACTACCATGAACAGAAAGACATTGGTCTGATTGGATTTGCCACCTGCTGATTGTACAGCCCCAGGGCCTTGAGCAAATGTTGGCAGTATCCAGGGAATGGTTACAGCAAGCCTTGGGCACGACCTGTTTGCTATGATGACTTCAGGTTTGATCCTGCACAGTCCTGATAGGGCTGACCGCAGGGTCTTCTATCGGTCCACCCTCAGCTCTAGGGGCTCAGAACAAACAGAGACTTCATTCATTTTGGGAAAAAATAAGGGAAGAAAAGAAGAGTCTCGGTGTGGTAATCCAGAGAATTCTTCTGTATCTTGTCCAAGACCATCAAGAAAATACCTCTACGAGTTGGCAAGAATTTCAGCATTATTGGACTTGGGGTGTCCCCCTAAAGTGACACAATTTAAATCACAACACCCAACTCCTTTTGAATATCTGGAAATCCTTCCCAAGAAGAACAAATACAAACAAGCTTACATTGAGAAGACTAAAATAAATGCCTAAATCTTCAATGTCCAGACACCAAAAACATCTACAAGCATCAACACCATGCAAGAAAACATGACCTCACCAAAGGCATTAAAGAAGGCACCAAGGACCAATCCTGAAGAAACGCAGATTTGTGATGTGACATTTTAGACAGAGAATTCAAAACAGCTGTTTTGAGGAAAATTAAAGAAATTAAAAATAATACAAAGAAAATAGAAAAACAGAACTAGAAATTTAGAATTGTATCAGATAAATTTAGCAAAGTGATTGAAATAATTAAAAAAGAATTAAGCAGGAATTCTCATGATGAAAAGTGAAATGAGCATACTGAAGAATGCATCAGAGACCTTTAATAGCAGAACTGAACAGGCAGAAGAAAGAATGAGTGAACTTTAAGACAGGCTATTTGAAAATATACAGGTAGAAGATACAAAGGTAAAAAGAATAAAAAATGCAACACATGTACAGGATCTAGAAGATAGCTCCAAAAGGGCAAATCTAAGTGTTATTGGCCTTAAAGAAGAGGTAGCAAAAGAGATAAGGTTAGAAAATGTATTCAAAGAGATTTAAAAAAATCCCAAATCTAGAGAAAGATATCAATACCCAAGTACAAGAAGGTAGTAGAACACCAAGTAGATTTAACCCAAAGAAGAATACCTCAAGGCATTTAATAATCAAACTCACAGAAGTCAAGGATAAAGAAAGGATCCTAAAAGGAGCAAGACAAAAGAAACAAATAACATACAATGATGTTCCAATACTTCTGGAAGCAGACTTTTCAGTGGAAACCTTAAAGGCCAGGAGAGAGTGGCATGACATATTTACAATGCTGAAGGAAAAATACTTTCACTCTAGAATAGTATATCTGGTTAAAATATCCTTCAAACATGAAGGATAAATAAAAACTTTCCTAGATGAATAAAAACTGAGCGATTTTATCCTCACCAGACCTGACCTACAAGAAATGCTAAATAGAGCACTTCAATCAGACAGAAAAGGATGTTAATGAGGAATAAGAAATAATCTGAAGGTATAAAACTCACTGGTATTGGTAAGTACATAGAAAAACACAGAATACTATAACATCATAACTGTGGTATATAAACTACTCTTATCTAAGTAGAAAGACTAAATGGCTGGGGAAGGTGGCTCATGCCTGTAATCCTAGCACTTTGGGAGGCCTAGACAGTCAGGTCACTTGAGCCCAGGAGTTCAAGACCACCCTGGGTAATAAAGCGAAACCTCATCTCTACAAACAACAACAACAAATACAAAAAATTAGCTGGACATGGTGGTGAAAGCCCTTAGTCCCAGACATTCCAGAGGCTGAGGCAAAAGAGAATCACTTGAAACCAGGAGGCAGAGGTTGCAGTGAGCTGAGATCACATCACTGAACTCCAGCCTGGGCAGCGAAGTTCCTTTCTCAAACAAAACAAAACAAAAAAGAAAGACTAAATGCTTAACCAATCAAAAATAATAACTATAACAACTTCTCAATACATAGATAGTACAAGAAGATATAAATAGAAATAATAAAAGTTCAAAATTAGGATAAAATTAAGGCAGAGTGTATTAGTTTTCTTATTTGTTTATTTAGGCAAATAGTTTTTATCAGTTTAAAATAATGAGTTGTAGGATAATACTTGCAAGCCTCATAGTAACCTCAAACCCAAAAAAATCATACAACAAATACACAAAAAATAAGAAGCAAGAAACTAAATCATACCACCGTATAAAATCACCTTTACTAAAAGGAAGACAGGAAGAAAAGAAAGAAGACCACAAAACAACTAGAAAACAAAATGGCAGGAGTAAGTTCATTTTTTTTTAATGTTAATTTAAAAATGTATTTATTAGTATAGTACAAATGTAGGATTTTAAAAACATACAGACTATTTCTTAAAGTAGTGTTAGGTTCACAGCAAAATGGTGGAAGACACAGAGTTCCCATGTCTCCTCCCCCGACATCCATGCCTAGCCTCCTCCACTATGGATATCTTGCACCAGAATGGTACCATTTCTTACAATTGATGAACCAACATTGAGAAAGCATTGTCACCCAAAGTCCATAGTGCACATTAGGGTTCACTCTTGGTGATGTATATTTTATGCATTTTGACATGTATGATGTCATCTATCCACCACTGAAACCACCATTGCAAAATTATAACTAGAAAATTATTACAGTGAAAGAGATCTGACCTAACCAACTCCATCTTGCTTCTAACCTCAGCATTGAATGTAAATGGACTAAACTCTAATCAAAAGAGATGAAGTGGCTGAGTGGATNAAAAAAAAAAAAAAAAAAAAAAAAAAAAAAAAAAAAAAAAAAAAAAAAAAAAAAAAACCTCAGTGACCTGTTTCCTGTAACAAAGAGACTTCACCAACAAAGAGACACACAGACTGAAAATAAAAAGATGTCAAAAGATATTCCATACCAAGAGAAACCAAAAAAGAGCAGGAGTAGCTACACATATATCAGACTAAATAGATTTCAGATAAAATATATAAAAAGAGAAAAGAAGGTCACTACACAGTAATAAAGGCATACATTCAACAAGATGATATAACAATTTTAAATATATTTGCACCCAACACTGGAGCATCCAGGTAGATAAAGCAAACATTATTAGAGCTAAAAAGAGAGATAAACCTCAATACAATAAAAGCTGGAGACTTCAACACCCCACTTTCAGCATTGGACAGAGCTTCCAGACAGAAAATAAATAATAATTAAAAAAAAAAAAGAAACATGAGTCTTAATCTGCACTATAGGCCAAATGTTCCTAATAGATATTTATAGAACATTTAATTGAACAGCTTCAGGTTACACATTCTCCTCAGCACATGGATCGTTCTCAGAAATAAGCCATATGTTAGGTCACAAAACAAGTCTTGACACTTTCAAAGTGTTAAGTTGAAATAATATCAAGCATCTTCTGTGATCACAATGGAATAAATTAGACATCAATAAAAAGAGGGATTTTAGAAACTATACAAAAATGGAAATTAAACAATATACTCTTGAATGACAGTGTTCATATCTACAAGTGCATATGTGAAAAAAGAAAAACTTCCAATAAATAATCTACTGATCCAACCTAAAGAACTAGAAGAGCAAGAGCAAATCTAACCAAAATTAGTAAAAGTATAGAAATAATAAAGAGCAGAGCAGAAAATAAATGAAATTAAAAAATACAAAAGATTGATGAAACAAAATTTAGTTTTTTGAAAAGCCAAACAAAATCAACAAACTTTTAGCCAGACTAAGTGAAAAAGAGAGAAGGTCCAAATAAATAAAATCCAAGATGAAAAAGTAGACACAACAAATAATGAGATGAAAGCGGTGATAAAAAGTCTCCTGGTAAAGAAAACTCTAAGACTTGACAGCTTCACTCCTGAATTCAACCAAATATTTCAAGGAGACTATTAATCCTACTCGGTATTCCAAAAAATAAAGACAAAGAACTACTTCCAAACTCATTCTACGAAGCCTGTATTACCCTGATACCAAACCCTGCCAAAGATACACCAAGAAAAGAAAACTACAGGCCAATATCGCTGATGAATATTGATGCAAAAGTCCTCAACAAAATATTGGCAAACTATATTCAACAATACATTTAAAATATCATTTATCCTGACCACGTGGTATTTACCCCTGGCATGCAAGGATGATTCAACATATGCAAATTAATCAATATGATACACCATGATAAAAAACAGAAGTCATGTGACCATTTCAATTGATGCTGAAAAAGCATTTGATAAAATTCAACTTCCGTTCATGATAAATACCCTCACCAGACTGGGTAGAGAAGGAACATACTTCAATATAATAAAAGCTACATATGTCAGATCCACAGCTAGTATCATGCTGAATATGGAAAAACTGAAAGTCTTTCCTCTAAGGTCTATGACATGACAAGGATGTCCATTTTTTTTTTTTTTTTTTTTTGAAATAGAATCTCCCTCCCTCACCCAGGCTGGAGTGCAGTGGTGCAATCTCAGCTCACTGCAGCCTCACCTCTCAGGTTCCAGCAATTCTCCTGGTTCAAGCTCCCAAGTAGCTGGGATTAGATGCATGTGCCAGCACACCCGACTAATTTTTGTATTTTTAGTAGAGACAGGGTTTCAACATTTTGGCCAGGCTGGTCTCGAACTCCTGACCTCAGCTAATCCATCCTCCTTGCCCTCCCAAAGTGCTGGGAATACAGGTGTAAGCCACTGAGCCTAGCCAAGGATGCCTATTTTTGCCACTATTATTAAACTAGTACTGGATGTCCTAGCTAATCAGAAAAGAGAAAGAAACAAAAGATGTCCAAATTAGAAATGAAAAAGTCCTATTATCCTTGTTTGCAGATGATATGATATTATATTTAGTAAAACCTTCCCAGAAAAATTATTAGATCTAATAAATTCAGTAAAGTAATTTTTATACAAAATTAACAACAAAAATCACATTCTGAAAAAGAAATCAAGAAAGTAATCCCACTTAGAACAGTTACGAATATAATATGATATCCAGGAATAAACCAAATAAGTGAAAGATCTCTATAATGAATACTATAAAACATTGAAGAAAGAAATTGAAGAGGACACCAAAAAATGAGAAGATATTCCATGTTCATTAATTGGAAGAATCAATATTGTTAAATTATCCATACCACCCAAAACAATCTACAGATTCAGTTCAATCCCTATATACAATCACTATCAAAATACCAGTAATATTCTTCACAGAAACAGAAAAAACAATCTTAACATTTATGTGGAACCACAAAAAACCCAGAATAGCCAATGCTAAAAGAACAAAACTGAAGGCATCACATCACCTGACTTCAAATTATGCTACAGAGCTACAGTAACCAAAACAGTATTGGTAGTGGCATAAAAGCAGACACAGAGACGAATGAAGCAGAATAGGGAACCCAGAAACAAATCCACATACCTATGGTGAACTTATTTTTGACCAAGTTGCCAGTAACATACACTGGGGAAAAGACAGTCACTTCAATATGGTGCCCAGAAAACTAGATATCTACATGTAGCAGAATGAAACTAGACCCCTATCTTTCATCAGAAAAAAAAAAAAAATCAAAATGGCTTAAAAACATAAATTTAATACCTCAAACTAGTAACTATTGCAAGAAAACATTGGGGAAACTCTCTGGTACATTGGTCTAGGCAAAAATTTATTGAGTAATACAAACACAGGCAACCAAAACTAACCTGAACAAATGGGATCACATCAAGTTAATAAGCTTCTACAACAAAAATGAAACAATCAACAGAAGAAGAGATAAAAAAAAAAATGGGGAGAAAATATTTTCAAACTACCCATCTGACAAGGGATTAATAACCAGAATATGTAAGGTGCTCAGACAACTCTATAGGAAAAAACATAATGATCTGATTAAAAAATGGGTGAAAGATCTGAATAGACATTTCTCAAAAGAAGACATACGAATGGCACACAGGCATATGAAAAGATGCTCAGCATTATTCATCATCAAAGAACTATAAATCAAAACTAAAATGAGATATCATCTCACCCGAGTTAAAATGGCCTATATTCAAAAGACAGGCAATAATAAATGCTAGCCTTCACCAGCCTCAGTGAGTATGTGGAGACGAGGGAACCTTCGTATTTAATTTAATTACCTGTGTTATAACTTAGAAAAATAAAGTAGTTTTAAATATTTTTCAAGTTATAACAAATATTTACAATTAAACCCAAAAGAAAACAGAGTAGGTCAAAGAACCCACACGTTGCTATTACCCAACTATCAAATTTTCATCATTCTTCAGACATCTTTTTAAGGTCAAATGTTTCATAAATTCTAAGAAAAAAACCTATAATTCAAACTCATTAAACTTGTCTGGATCTTCAAAAGATTTCATCCTCTCCTCTCAGAGTGATAGAGTTCAAATTTAGTGGACTACCCTCACGGAATTGACTTCTTTTCTCAATTTTAATTTTTGAAGTCCTCTCCTTTTAAAATCAAAGTCAGTGTATCAAACTGGAGAGAGAGTTCCAAAGGTATTGCACTCGCCTCTGTTCCAATTACTTTCTCGGTGGTCTAGAAGATGAACTATTAACTATTAACAACATAGGCAAATCTTAAACATCATTATGCTAAGTAAAAGAAGCCACACATAAGGGAATATGCATTGTATGATTCCAGGTTTTCAAATATTCTCAGAGGCGAAACTAGAGGAATAAAAATGGGGTCAGTGGTTGCCAAAAACTGGAGATGAAGGGAGAAGATTGAATGAAAAGGAGTATAATGGAACTTTCTGTGTGACAGAAATGTATATCTTGATTATGATTGTGCATACGTGATTATATACATTTGTCATAATTCATCAAGCTGTATACTTAAGAGTGGATAATCTTACTCTATGTGAATTATACCTCAACATATCTAGTAATTATGACTTGAGTAATAAGAATATCATACCAAGACATTGCCTGATAGAGCAAATACAGTGGTACTACCAACTCCCTGGTTGGAATAACATGCTATAAAGGTAATTAAAACTGGTGTTTGATTTAGGACAATAATTTTACAGTTTTGTTTCAGAGCAAGCTTGTAATCCTTTAAAACATGCTATATGTGTCTAGTTTCTAAAAAATTAAATGCAGTATTTGATACTAATACTTTAAATATTTCATCTTATATATTTAAATCTACCATATGAACTTGATGAGATCTATTATAATCTACATATTTCTGTACAAAGGATTAGATATTCTATACAGACCTGTGTCATTTGCAATTTAGACAATATGCATTTTTCAGAAATCATGAGGGAAATGCAAATAAAAGAACCACAATGAGATACCACCTTATCCCCGCCACAATGGCCAATATTAAAAAATTTAAAAATAGATATTGGCATAAACGTGGTGAAAAGGGAATTCTTATATGCTGTTGGTGGGAATGTAAATTGGTACAACCTCTGTGATAAACAGTGTGGAGATTTCTCTAGTTCAGTTCCTGCAATACTCCCTAAAGAGTCCTGTGGAGTCTGAAAGATTGGTTCCAATATATATCAATAGACATTGAGGCTAAGAGGAAACAATCTCTAAGTTGTGGTATAATTATTTTTATACTGAGAAATAGCACATATTTTATCTGTAGTGAAATTCATAATAAGAATGCAGAAATAAAAGTGTGAACCCTACTAATAAACAGGAAAAAATATTCTGCTAATTTTTTTTAAAATAGGTGAGAAATGATGAAATATTTTAAAAAAATAACTCCAATGAGACATAAAAATATTTGATTTTTTCAAGAGACTTAGTAAAAAAATGCATTCTTTTTCCACAAATATTTTTTCAAACAATGTTTTCTAACATTTCAAATTTAGTTATCACTATAGTCTTGTTCTCAGGGGGCCTATACTGCAGTTGTAAAAATAGGACAGGTCCTAAATCTATTTAAAACATGAATGAAGGAGAAGAAATCCAAAAGTAATGAAGCTTATTTTAAAATGTCAAGATTATGGAATTGGGAATTTGAGAGCTAAATTCAGATTTTAAAAAAAATATATATTTTTATATGCCTTCTCTATAACTGTGTATTCATATCTTCTAGAACTATAACTATAAAAGTGTAGCAAGTGAAGAATTCCAGAACATAAGAAATTAGTTAAGGTATATTGATAAGTATCAGCAATACATCATTTCTTAAAACTCTTACACAAAATTTTATGCATATTTAAAAATAAATGAAAAAATCAAGAAATGCCCAAATATAGAGAAAAGGGCAGTTTTGCATAATCACTTGATACAATAGTGGTTTATCTTACCTCTACTACCAGTTGCTGAAGAGATGGTGATGCTACCGGACGTAGAGTAGAATTACCCCTTATGGGACTATGGAGGTTAACATAAGCCACAACATTTTTCTGAAGAACCGTCTTGAAATCCTGAAATAAAAAAAAAAAAAAAAAAAAAAGATCTATCTGTGACACAAATAAATAGATTCTACTTTTTTAGATGTTAAATAATGAACATTTCATACTTAATACATTGCAGAATTACTTTCTTAAAAAAGTGATCCTATACTATTCAATAGTGTACACAAAGGTAATAAATGAATTTTAAACAAGAGTAGTAAGAGTTAGATATAACATACAATAAAATATTTCAAAGCATGCACCTGACACAAGTCAAATTTTAATAGAAAATATTCTTCAAAGGTTAACATAGTATGGATTCAGCTACAGAATATGAATGCAACCTAATTTTGGAGCCATTGAATAAAAGAAGAGATATAGATAAACCACTTCAGTGATGAATAAAAACAGCCCTTTTCTTTTGAAGCACGGAGCTACTCTGCACAAAATAACCCTGTATTATGAGCAAAATGGGGAATAATACAATGTAATCTTACAAATATTACCCTACAAAAAAAAGAATGAATTTCATGTACATAAGCAGCACCAATTGATTCCATAGAATAGTTCTCCACTTCTCTTCTGCTCCTTACCCCACAAAATTGAAGCTCACCGATCCTATTAATAAGGACCACTAAATTTTTCTGTTATTTCCCTGCTTTTTCATGAAGGCATTTAACAAATAATTGTCACAGTGGCAGTTCTACAGAAATGTCCTAAAAGATTACATTATATCATAACTTGGGAAAGTATCTTTCTTCTTCCAAAACTATGAAATGAAAGACTGCAAGGACTCCTATGCCTATCAAATAGATAATTTCATCCCATTTTATTTTTATTTTTTTCATTGTCAATTGACAGCTTAAAACTGTATAGTTTTATGGAATACAAAGTGATGTTATGATTTATGGATATAATGTGGAAAAATTAAATTAAGCTGGTTAACATATTCATCACGCCAAATAACATTTTTTTTGTGATGAGAACATATTACTCAACAATTTTTAAATGTAATATACTCTATTACTAAGTATATTCACCACACTGCACAATATATATGGAAGCTGACCATTTTCTCCCCATTCCCTCCATACCCCAGGCTGTAACCACATTCTACACTCTGTTCCAGATGTGTAAAGAAAATGTGTTATATATACACAATGAAATACAATTTAGCCTTGAAAAACAAGAAACTTCTCTCCTGATAACATAGATGGGATTGCAAAATATGTATACATATTGTATAATTATGCTAAGTAAAAGAAACCAGGGACAGAAACATAAATATTGCATGTTTTCACTGTTATTCATATTTTATGTTGAACATTCAGCTATGCCTCTGTAAGACGGCAGAAAAGACAATCATTCAAAATTAATAAACATGTTAAGTGCACATAAGTGATGAATTTTAAGCTTGAGTAATTTCTCCATAATACTGTTGAAAAAATATCTGCTAAGTGCTATGAAAAATCAGCCTCTATTAACACATTATCACATAGACACTGTGTATATATTAGTCTATGTAATTCTCATGAAAACCTCCGAAGATAGGTAATTAGTAGACTCACTCGAGGTATCAAGTCTCAGAGAAGTTAACCATGCCTAAGATGACATGTTCAATGGTAGAGAGAATTTGAACTCTGACTTCTTTTATTCCAATATCTGTAATATTTCCACAATAGCCTCTGACAAATGAAGATTCTTCACAGAAATAAAATGGTACATTTTAAAGAACTTATTTAGCAAAATGTTACAATTTTCCTAAAAGACCAAGATCAGTATTGAATCAATTCTCTAATAATTCTGTCTATAAATTCCATTGCTAAGTTTATTTGTCAACACTACCTAATCCTCTTAACTACAACTGTGGGTTTCCAGAGGTTTCTACGCAAGCAAAATTAAATGGGGCAATATGACATGTCAATACGAGCTTTCCTCATCCTCCTTCACAAAGGAATATATTTATAGCATAAATTAGTTTCAATCTAACATAAACTCTTGCATTCTCTGGAGTAGATTTGATATGACTAGGCAAAACAGGAAAGCTAGCAGTTTTCCAAATTTCAATTGGATGGTTACAAAATGGCTTCATGAATTGCATTGAAACATTCTGGTGAGGCACAGTAAATTATAAAAATACATTTTATAAGCCAATAATCAAATGTATATTATTTACTATTTTCATTACTCATGTGTCTTTGCCCATCTAGTCACCTAAAATGCCAGAAAATTACTGAATGTATAATCAGTTGCCAAATGTGAATATACCTATAAACGTTCAAACGCATTAATACTTAATTGTTTTGAATAGGAATAACCTTTCTAACAAAATTTTTTCCTGTGAACTCCCACATGGTAGTTGTTGTATTTTTGGCATTATTGACTAAGAAAATACACAGTTATCAAAAGGTATAATGACTTCACAAAAACTTAAAAATGAATGTGTATTAACCACAAAAATATCAGCTTAATTTGACAAAAACTATTGCTCACACACATGCAAGAACACATTGATTTACCTTACAGACTCTGACAATTGATGCTCAACTAAGTTCATAATAAATTTTCCTAGGCATTGGGGTTTAAGATGTTTACATTAGAAACTACTAGTTTAGACAAGACTACTCGAAAACATAGTTCAGAAATATACATATTAATTTAGAATTAACACAAATTTATTGTGAAAGTCACTAGAGAGGTATATAAAACACCTAAAATATAGTTTGATACAGCAAAATACATCTTTGGAATTGGAAAAGAATCTTTGAGACATTTTAAAGATATGTGCTTTATTATTACAGGGAAATTAAAACATTCATTTCATTGTTTTTGATTTACTAATAATGGTGCCGCTTACAGACATTTTCCCTAAATTGTTCATTAACTTGTTGACCAATCTTTAAAGTAATTTGGGATATGAGTTTGAGATGTTGGTTCGGCTATTTCATTTCCAGCTTACTTACAAATTTGTCAACTTAAAAATATTCTTTAAGCAATGGAAATTTTGCATTTGAATTCTTACATTTTAAATACGGCTTAAACATTCACGCCACTCATTTGCATACAGAAAAGCATTCCAATTTGCAATGTGTGAATCTTGATGAATTTTAGACTGAAAAAATTTTCTCATCTTTAAGTCTTCAAATTAAAAAAGATCCTTGCTATTTCTTTTCTATACCTTTTTAAAATATTTTCTTTGATTTTATATATTTTATCTTCTTTACGTGATTAAAAATAAAAATGTAGAAAATAATTTCTTAGTAAATTGTTCTTCTCAAAGCTAAAGTAGTGGAAAAAACTGCAATATTAAATTATTTTACTTTCCTAGTAAAATTGTCTATTTTACTGGCCTACATATTTGGTCTACATGTGCCTTTCGAAGCTCGTTTTTAAAACAAATCACAAAAGTAAATAGAATTTCTATTGATCCAATTATCAGTTATCATATTCCATTAAAATACAGTGCATTTATGAGACACAGACCTGTCAGAAGCATTTGAGACTTAAAACTCTCCAATATTCCAGTTGTATTCTAACTGTACCTCATTGCATGCTAGATTTCATTTGGATACAGGTTTCCTAAAGCGGCTAGGGAGGTAGGTAGGCAACAGACAGGCAGGTAGGAAACAGAAGGTAGAGAGATACGGGTGAAGGGTGGAGTGTGCAAGGAGGAAAAAGTGGAGTGAGGAAGAAAGGAAAGTAACTGCTATTTTACATTCAATATCCATAGTGTATAGATAAAATATAACGCTAAGGTAATAAATATTTAATATAGGAGATTGTTCCCTAATTCCAGATAATTCCTAGAAAGTGTAGAAAATGAAAGAAAATATGCATCATCTGGCCCTTTTTTTGTCCAGTGCCTGTCAAGCTGTCTTCTAAGGAGAAATACATCATCAGGTAAACACTGTGATGTGTTAGATCGTATCAGGGTTTGTAAGTCTGGTAACAACAGGGATAAGATATTTGAAGGTCATCGGTACTTTGCTGTGGTCTAGCTCTAATTTCCTCTTATTCTTATAAGCCACCTCAGCAAACTAGTCATATGACATTTTGGTTGAGAAGCACATCATTGCCCGGGGCTTCCACAATTGAACTTCATCTACTTTAGCAAATTAAGAAAAGCACTGTAATTAATGTATATTTTGTTTTACCTCTCCCCATTCGTATGAGCCAATATTGCCAAAAGCTGTTCCTCCCCAAGAACAGAAAACAATAGTTCGGTCTGGTCTCCACCCTGTTTTAACTTTTGGCATCAAGGCACGAATAAACGCTGTGATTATTGCAGTACTACTGGCCCATTCTTGTCCATTATAACTGTGTGCAGTATGATGATGGCTGCCAACTATGATATACCGGTCTGAAAATAGAAAAGGACAAGAGCCATTTCAGAAAACGTAAACCTCAACAATAAATCTAATGACATTTACATAATCCTGTTGCACAACTGAGCAATAATTAAGCAAAACTGTTCTAATAATTAAGACTATTTCAATATTTTTGCCCACTGTCTTAACTCACACATCTGTGTATATAAAAGCAGAAGCAGCTGCTGAACCCAATTATGAAACCAAAGCTTAGATTCACATTACTCTCCTTTATAACATGAATATTAATTAATGAAGCATACAAATATGCCACAATCAAACCCTTATCTAACATTTTTCCAGAATCAGAGTGGGAAGTGCCCTGTAAACAATGTATGTATGCTCAGTAAATATTAGCCAACTATTAATACATTTGAGAAAGCACTGATTCAGTAGCTTTAAATATTAAAAATGTAGTAGTCGTGTATGGATTCTGCAATAAATTAATTACATAGGGAATTAATTATAGCTTCCAACTTATAATTTCAGGCCCTCTCCTTTCTGTGAAGAAAAAATAAAATAAAATTCACCAATGTCGAAAGTCATTTAACTGTTGTAAAAGTTGCCATTGTATACATTTTATTTCATATGGTCATTCAGAATGTATTAGATACACTATTGAAGACCCTTCCTTTCACATGGAAGTAGCCTATTCAATATATATTACCAAATATTTTCAATAATAAAGCTGAAAATACCCCTTGAGAGTTTCCTCTGATTTTGTTGTCAGTGAGAGTTATTGGTATTAATAACATATCTGAATGATCTGACCAATTATCCTCATTCATCTGTGCAAAAATTTTTCTTCGTTGAACATCATTTTACGTGATGGTAAATTGCGCAGACCCAGAATCCAGCCTGTTTGTGTTTGAATCCAGCTTTGCAAGTCACTGGTTGTGTGACCTTGGAAAGCTTATTTCAACTTTCAATGCCTTCATTTTTTATCTCTAACATAGGAAAACAAATAGTACATCCTCAATTTAGTTGTTTTGAGTTTGAGAAGTTACTATTTGTCTGCCACTTTGAACAATGCCTACCACAAAGTAGGTCTTACACGTGTGGAATAAATAAATCAGCCTTTGACTTACAACGCCAAAAAGCTACCTTACGAGAAATGCCACAGTATGAAGATACTACATACAGAAACTGGCAATGGGTTTGATCTGCCAACATTTTATTAAGATTTAATTAATGGTATACGTAGTGTGTCTGTAAATGTTGAAAACTCAAGAATTTATTCACTTATCTCCCATAAAAGTCTCAAAGTTTTGCTTGGAATTTTCTGCCTTCTAAATAAACTCTATCTAAGAAACAATGCTAATTGATGATTGTTTCTAATCTTCAAAGCCATTAAATAAAAAGTCAAGTAAATAAAGTCAATTTTTTTTGTAAGATTCAAATAAGCAACATTTGGGAAGGTTTGCATATTTTACACTGAAGAATACTAATTATAAAATTGATTTTTTAATTCTAGGAGCTTATTTTGTACATTGAATTTTCTTCATTCTAAAGCTAGTATAATCTGTACAACTGGGTTTTCCAATAACAACTTGCAAATGTATCAATGATGATAAACATTCTAGTTCCTCAGTTGAAAACCTTATAATGGAAATTTGTTAAAATTCAATAGTAACAATTTTCAAATTTATTTATATCTTGTATTTAAAGACACTATGATCAGAGGTTGTTCAACATTGTAACTGTAAAGAAATCCGAGAAAATAAGTGGCTTTCATGAATTTTATAAGAGTTGGCCAGCAAGAAACTGGGAGGCTACAAAACTTCATCTTAAAATTCTGAGCTAGCAACTAGGTCAATTTTACAAAAGCCATGGAGAATAATAATTCTCCAAGGAGAACTTGAGTAAATATCTCAAAATCAATAGAAATAACAAAAGTATAATAAAAAGATTGTTACATTCTACACTGTGTAACAAGCACATCCCATAGTAATATGTGATTCAGCTTTACAATGTGTTTGGAAGTATTGCTATTAATGTCTTAGTATATGACATTTATTTTTACTTGTTTTAGCCTACATAACATCTGAAGATTCCATCAGTAGTTCTTAACAAAGTGTAAATTTATTTTAAAAAATCTAACGGGTGACCTTTTGATCTTTTCTTGTCTTTTTTTTTTTTTTTTGAGATGGGGTTTCGCTCTTGTTACCCAGGCTGGTGTGCAATGACGCGATCTCAGCTCACCGCAACCTCTGCCTCCTGGGTTCAGGCAATTCTCCTGCCTCAGCCTCCCTCTCAAGTAGCTGGGACTACAGGTGCACACCATCATGCCCAGCTAATTTTTATATTTTTAGTAGAGACGGGGTTTCACCATGTTGACCAGGATGGAGACGTCTCGATCTCTTGACCTCGTGATCCACCCGCCTCGGCCTCCCAAAGTGCTGGGATTACAGGCCTGAGCCACCCGCGCTTGGCTTTTTCTTTTTTTTTGAGGCAGTCTTTGTTGCCCAGGCTATAGAGCAGTGGCGTAATCTCAGCTAACTGCAACCTCTGCCTCCCAGGATCAAGGGATCCTCCTGCCTCAGACTCCCAAGTAGATGCAGCTGACCATTTTTACAAGCACATTCAAAACCTAAAGCCATGCAGACATTTGACAAACGTGTCAACAGACCAAGAATACAGAGTGGGACTTAGATCAAAACTGGACAACTACATTTGGAGACCAAATTTTCATTAAAAAAAAAAAAAAAAAGAAGAAGAAAAGAAAAACACTTAATAGCTAAAATCTTTCTTGGCCAGGCACAATGGCTCACACCTGTAATCCCAGAACTTTGGGAGGCCAAGGTGGGTGGATCACAGGAGGCCAGGAGTTCAAGACCAACCTGGCTAACATGGCAAAACCCTGTCTCTACTAAAAATATAAAATAAAAAAATTAGCAGCGCATGGTGGCAGGCGCCTGAGTCTCAGCTACTCAAGAGGCTGAGGCACAAGAATTGCTTGAACTCCAGAGGTGGAGGTTGCAGTGAGGAAAAAAAAAACAATTTTCTAAAATGTCTTCTTGATAAAATTTTCAACAGTGTTATGGTGAATATACAAAAAAGAAAAAAAAAAAGGTTTGACTTTTGTAGGACATGCCAGTTTACCAAATCTAAAATCATCTCCTCCTGAGAGACTCCCACCTCTCTCTCTCTCTCTCTCTCTCTCTGATTTATTTTTGAAGAGATATGGTAGGAAAGAGAATGAAGACCTACTTCTTAGTTTCAAATTTGTCTAATTTTAGAGTGGGACAAATTTCTAGCTATATCTAAAGTAGAATATTTAAGTGTGATATTAAATTATGACAGAGCATTTCCTTGTAAAGTTTCATATAAAGTGCAGATTATAAATATTTAACCCTACTTACCTGGAGACGTCAAGCCCATTACATATCCAACAACGTTAGTTACTGTTTTCAATTTTGTGACTGTCTGAACGTGCATGCTGATGACTCTTATTTCTGAAAAAACAAAAATTTAAAGACTTTTGTTTCTTTATATTTTATTGTATTTTTTACATCTTAAAATTTATTTATCCAATATCACCAGCCAAAGAATTTCACAGAATAGAATGTTCTCAGATAGCCAAAGTTATACCGTTTTTGACAAATATTTATTCAATACTTGGTGCAGATTCTATTTTAGATGCTCGTTATGCAATGATGACTAAGATACAATTGCTAGCCTCTTTGAACCTCAGAGCCGTAAATAGGCACTTCTAAACCTCACATTCAGTGCTGCAATGGGGGTTCATTATGAGAGCATTCAGAAGATCTTCAGGAGATATGGGCAACACATATTTTTAAAAAGGGAAAAAATAGATTCAAACATTTCCAAAGAATATTGAATACATTTCTATTTTCAGATAAAGAATATGTGGATGATAACCTTTTCAGTATGACTCACTATTTTATTAACACTTTAAAAATGGTAAATAAAGCATTACACAACATAAAAGGATAAAGATTCTTAAAGCTGTACATGTTTTCATATATTGGAGTTTTTATTTGTATCGGGGTTTGTAGGTCCTTACCTCTATTCTAAATCTATACTAATTGCTCTACCTCTTTGATTTTTTTCTGTTTATGTTTGACATTCAAAAATTTTGCAAATAAGGCAAATATACCAATCAGGAGGGGCTCTAGTCAGAGAATTGACATAGTCTCTGGAGGTGAAATGTGTTAGTCCTGTATTTGACGGATCCTGAGAAGTCTGAGTTAGGAGGTGGTTCTCAGTGTCTTTAAAGTTTTCCTTAAAGCAGAGTAGCCAGGTGGTAGGGTCAGGACATTGTGGCAAATTTGAAAGCAGCGAATGCAAAGTAGCCATATTATACTGGTAGGCCCACAAATGTCGTTTCTTACTGGTAGATAAAAATTGTAATAATAAATATGTTACCTCTTTCCCTCAATGTACCCTTTCAAACAAATTACATGGAAAATCAGTACCGTGAATCCGTTAAAATAATAACCAAAACAAAAGGAAAGAGGCCTTTAGAGAATGCCTGAGTTTCTTGTCTGTCTGTGAGTAAATCTACTTAGAGCCTGAGCACTGTGCTTTTAATTTAGGTACTATGCATTTTTGTTTGTTTTCAATTAACAGACGTTGTTTTTTAGAACATTTTAGTTTTACAAAAATACTGAGCAGAGAGTACACAGTTCCCAAATGCCCTCTCTCTCTCAAGCTCCTATTATTAATATCTTGCATTGCTGTGGAACTTTTGTTATGATTGACAGATCAATAATGACACATTATATATATACATACACACACATGCATTCAAGGCTACAGATTTTCTCTGTGGCTATAGCATATTAATTTTTATGTATGGTCTTATTATATTACAGATTCTAAATTTTTTAAACTTCTATTTTAATTTCTTCTATAATATGTGTATTAATTCAAATAATTTTCAAATGGCATATAATGTGTGAATTACTGTTTTGATATTGATATCTAACTTTTAATTTATGAACAAAAAGCAAGGTCCATGTGCTACCTTGATATTAGGTGAGATTTATTTTGTGACCCTTTAGGCTACTGCGTCTGATATATAGAGAATTAAATTTTTCAGTAAGCATTTTATGAAGGATATGCATTGGAATAGGAAAATTCATGGGTGCAGCGTTCCACATATATGTCCAGTAGGTCAAATTTTAAAATATTGTGGCTACGAACTTACCAATTAAACTATGTGTTTGCTCTGTTAATTACTGAAACATGTTAAAGTTTCCCAAAATAATATAAAGTTTGTCAATTTATTCTGGCAATACTACAAAACATTTTCCACGTATTTTTAGACAAGTTTGATAGTTTTATACAAGTTTGGAATTACTACATCTTTCTGATGAACTGTTCCACATAATTCTACTCTATCCCCAACTTTTTTTCCTAAAGTCATCTCCTCCTTCCCTCTGCTTGATATTAACGTAACTGCTCCAACTTTCTCTAGGTGGTTATATCTCAGATACATAGCTTTCCAGTACTGCATTTCCTTTTGCCAGGCATCCCAAAGACATCTCCAGCATGGGGACAATTTTCATGCTAATTGTTTGGCCCACAGTTTCTATAGTACAATTGTAGGGAACATTCTAAGACAGGATTTTTGATTTTGAAAGGTAGATTTTTAATGTTTTTTAATCATCCAGAGCTCAAGAAGAAGAAAGCTTTCCTCTATTATGGGTGGGTTTCTTTCTTTCTAGTCTTCCTGCGCCCACGCTATACCCATCGTTTGATATAGAGGTCTTCCAGCTCCCTGCCTCCATGGGAACATGACCATGTCTTTTGTCCCACTGTGGATGCCATATTCCCATTCTAATTTTACCAAGACCCATAACTTCTCAATAACAGGCAAACAGAGTTGCAACTCTTTTACTTACTTCTCTGATTGTTAATTCTGTCTTCATTTTTGCTTCTGTATATTTGGCTATATTTTAGTTTATTTTTTGAGAACTGCTTTTAAATTTCCTTCAGAGATCTTAAACATTTGTACAGAAAGATTTCAAATTATTTTATTCTGTCTTCTACATCTTGAGGTCTAGAACTATCTACAAGAAGCACAGAGGTTGGAGAAAATAAACATAATCTTTTGCTCCGGGAAGAATGCTATATTTATATTGGATCCTTTCAACTGACAGAAGGACTTCCTTATGTATCACTAGGCAAAGACTAGGTCAAAATAATGACATATTTACATAGCAAAGATCTACTTTTCATCTCTTTATTTACATCTTCACAAATGTGCTGATCCTGATGCATATTGTTTTATATTATTCCATACTCACGTCTGAACATAAATATGCATAGAGTCTGTTTTTCTTCACTGGAATCAGCACCATGATCACATTTTACATTTTAGTAATAAATATCAGAAAATCATGAATAAACTTGCTCTAAAAACTCATCTGCTGCTGTTGGCATTGCTAATTTAAACAACCCATTGGTAAGGCAATATTAGTTTTCATAGCAATAGCAATAGCAATCCTGTACTTTGAAATTTATCCTACAGGAATAATTCAACTCTCTGCAGTATAATCTATAATAGCAATTACAGAAAACAACATAAACATCCGTAACAGGGAAATGACTTAGAAAATTGGGATAAAATGTGTGGCTGTTAAAATGTACAAAGAATATGTAGAAACACGGATACACTATAAGAGTGAGAAGAACAGGATACAGAAGGATATACATAATGATTGATCTTAGGTAAAAATGTGTATGATTATGGACAAACAATGAAAAAGAAGAGATTAAATAATGGAACAGAAATTGGGTTTAGCTGGCCTTCGTATATCTGCGGGAGTGAGGCACTGTTGTAAAAAGGCTTGAACAAACCTGCACTCTAGGGTATCTTTTCTATTCCAAAGCCCCAGGGATGATAGAATTAAAGCCTAGAGAGACTGTCTACTTCTAGTGCAGCACCTGAAACATTGAACCCTTTTACACCATAGAAAATTTTAGAATTTTTCTCTTTATTTTTGTGCTTTTTGAATTTAACTATAAAATGTGTAGGTGTGTTTTTTCCTGGAAAGATTATTATTTCTTTCTCAACAATTTTCTGTCTTACATTTTTTCCTTCTTCTAATATTGTTTCTAGAACTCCATTTTAATCCACTGTGTCTTTTAGTTGTATTTTGTATTTCTCTACTTATCCTTTTCTATGCCTCTCTGGATCTAATAGGTCAATCTCATCTCCTAGCTCTTGAATTTATTCTTCAGTTAGCTCTCTCTCTGACTGTATCTATCTACCTACCCTATCAATTACTATATTTCTTTCAACTCTCCTATTTTCCATATTATTTCCTCTCATTTCTTAATGTTTTCTGAATTTTGTTTTATATTGCTAACACATTTCATTCTCTTTTTGAGTTTAATGCTTATTTTAAATTCTTGTACCATGTGTTCCAATATTGTAACTTTGAGTGACATATGTATATATTGTGCTAATTTTTTTTTATGGTGGTTATAGACCTCAGGATCTAGTTATTTTGGTTTGTAGTCCAGCATGGTATATCAGGGCCCAAGGATGGTGAGGATAGTGTCTAAGTGTATGTGTGTGTGTGTGTGTGTGTGTGTGTGTGTGTGTGTATGTGTTTACCTATGTGTGAGAAGGCCTTAATATGAGGAGGAAAGCAAGTGTCAGGGGAACCAGTGCAGGGAGACAAGCCACTAAAGCAAAGTGAGAAGGCCATCTGCAGTTAAAAGCTGAATAACACGTAGTGTTAGGGCCTGGGTAGCGTTAACCACATTGTGGCCGGGGAAGACACAACGTTTGATATACAGTGAATAGCCTGAATGAAGCAGTGCCTGGGGCTGGATCCATTGTGAAGGATGTAATGGCATCAGTTGATTAAATGCACAGGATCTAATTACTTAAGTAAATATATTCTGTATAATGAGAAGCCAATTTCTAACTGCTAAAGATTTACAAACATGGAAAGATAAATAAAACTCAATATTGATATGTTCTCGTGGTTATATATATATATATTTAAATTTATTTTAATTATATTTATATTTAAATTATAAAATTTAATATATTTTATATATTATATATAAAAAATGAGAACATATCGATTTATATTAAGTTATATATTTATATATATAAAACCATGAGAACAATCTACATATATGTTGTTGATTACATACATATCTATATATATTCATGAGAACATACATATATACAAAACTGTGTGTGTGTGTGTAACACCCATGCACATATATTTAAAAGTAAATATAGCTATAAATCTGAGTGTACAGATATATTTTTATATATTTACATAAAATATAACATCAAAATATATTTTCCTAGTTTTGTTCACTGAGTGGTATGGAGAGAAGCAACACCTCAACAGCAATGGATGAATCCAGATCTGGTTTTCTAGACACCATTTTCCACTCAAAGGACCTAGACTCTTTGGAGAAATGGCTGATAACAGAGCTGGCACAGGAAAAGTACAAGAGGATTCGGTACTTCTTATGGCGCTAAAAACTAAGGAAATACACAAAGAATAATGAGTATATGTCAAAGGACACAGAATCCAGCTGAAGCTGCTATTATGGGTTAATATTTGACAATTTGAGTATCAAAATAAAAAAAATACTCGTTTACAATCAATTGAATCTATTATGAATATAAATCCTAATCAAGTAATGACTCAATACTGGCATGTATAAATAAAATAAAACATACAAACCAATAGTAAAAAGAAAAATATCTTATTTACAATGGAATGTTAACTAATGAGCATAGAAAAGATGTAAAATTGCAGCTGGCAGTGGTGGCTCATTCCTGTAATTCTAAAGCTCTGAGAGGGTCCCTTGAGGCCAAGAGTTTGAGATCAGCCTGAGCAACATAGCAAGACCTTGTCTCTACAAAATTCAAAATAAAAATACATTAGCCAGACATTGTGGTGCGTGCCTCTCCTCCCAGTTATTCAGAGACTGGGGCAGGAGGATCATTTGAGCCAAAGAATTCACTGCTGCAGTTAGCCATAATGGTGCCACTGCACTACAGTGACAGATTGAAAAGAAAAAAAAACAAGGAAATTCAAGTCACCATAGAAATGACTGGGCAAAAAGCATCAGTGAACACAAACACTAGTGGCTAGAGATAGCAGCGGTTTGGTGCAGGATACTACGTGATTTCAAATGCTTATTGAGTATAAAAGTAAAAGAATATATAAAGTAACTTCCATAAGGAGACCTGGTAGCCACCACCTTAATCAAGTGATCAAAGGTAGTAGCATCCCTAGATATGGGACA
This sequence comes from Cebus imitator, assembly GCF_001604975.1. Classification (NCBI taxonomy): domain Eukaryota; kingdom Metazoa; phylum Chordata; class Mammalia; order Primates; family Cebidae; genus Cebus; species Cebus imitator. The sequence continues at coordinate 1,166,392 of NW_016107615.1, read as the reverse complement.
AACTGAAGCAGGTGAGAAGGACATCTGCTTTTAAGAGCTGAAGAACATACATTGGTAGAGTAAGGAAGTTAACTACATTGTGATAGGGGCAGGTAGAACATTTGATGTAGGATGAATAGCCCATATTAGACAGTGGTAAAGGTTGTATCCATTGTGGAGGGAGTAATGGCATCAACTGATTACATACAAGGCAATTAATTATTCCCTGGTACACGGTAATATCATGAAGCAGCTCACAAAATGCAATGGGGAAAACATACTCTTACTTCTATAGTATTACTGTTAAAGATTCAGAGCCTGAATATCCCCATGAGAAAACATCAGATAGACCCAGATTAGGGGGGACAATTCTGTAGATAATTAGTATGGACTCTTCAAAGGTAGCAAAGCCAAAGAAGTCAGAAAAGACAGAAACTGCTCCAGGTTGAAGGAAATGGAGGACTTGACAACTTGGTGCAACAGATGTTCCTACTTTGGATCTTTACTGTAATTTAGGATATTACTGGGAAAATTGGAAAATGTTGAATTGAATCTGTGGAATGCATGGTAGTGTTGTATGAATGATTAATTCCTGATTGTGATGGTCCTGTCATCTGTGTAGGAGTATGTCATTGTTTGCGAGATAATTCAGACCTTCACTATGTTTGTAAGACAGCTAAGAAAAATATTTTTATTCTTGCAAATTTTCTGTAAATTTCTTTCAAAATTTTTTTAAAAATTCATGGTTGAAGGTTGTAATTAGAAAGTCCTGGGGGAATATTTAGGAGCAGTTAATTACTCAAAAAGTTGCTCTGTGTGTGTGTGTGTGTGTGTGTGTGTGTGTATGTATTGCAAGTTAAAAATTACATTTTCAGCTCACATTTAACAATTTCTGCCTTTCATGTAAAGTTTGATGACAGCTTTAATTATGACAAGTGAAGTTTAAAAGATTTCACAATATAAAAATGTGTTCCACTCAGAGAACATTTGTATTCAAATAGGGTGAGGGGTGTCAGAGCTAAGAGACATGAAATAGCTGCCTCTGTCTATCCCTTAATTTCATCCTGTGCAGAGAAAAATAACTACTGCCAATTTCATGGTCCAGAGATGATTCTGTCTTGCATTTTTGTTGCAATTATTAAGAATAAGATTAATTGGTACCCAATCTCCTTCTTCCGTGATAACTAACAAAGCTTCATTTCCACCTGTATTGTGAAAATTATACCAAATATCTAGAAAAAAATCCAAACTCAGAAATTTGAAGAAAAACACTTGCTGCTAACTCCAAGTCTCAGTTCCAGTAATTAAACTTTTGTTAGTTTCCTGGGCATAGTTCTTCTAGAGTCTCAAAGTTTAATTGAATATTTGTCCCATTATATATACTTGAGTTTCTTGCTTGCTGACCTGGCTCTAGAAAATAACTTCTAGGATTGGAGCTCCAGATTGTTCTTTTTTTTTTTTCCAATTTTCCTGATCCTCATGGGGACTAGGATCCGTTCTAGAGGCACAGTTTTGATGATCAAGATGCGGTAATCTGCAGATGTCATTCCTAAATGCCAACCGTTTGCCTGAAAATCTGAATATAAACTGCTTCTAAATTCCATGCCGTCGTAACTTGTATACTTTCAAGGACATATAGCCATCCCCTGATTCTCTAATACACACATACACATCTTCACATCCATATGTGCAAGTACTCATGTGAGCTTCCATACTTTTGGAAAAGCAATTAATGTTGAATTAAATTATATTCTTTTTATTTAGTGAAATTATCTAAATAGGAAGGTATTTTAAAGAATATGAATCCCAGAAAAAATAACTTTTACTCTCTTTGTATCCCTTAGAAATGTAAAAATTGACAATTAATTTTTTCTCATCTGTCTACCAAACACTTCCACAAATCATAAATCATAAAATTGGTCAGAAGACTAATCATCTGAAGCATTATCTTTGCTGTATATTCTCTATTTGTCCATTCAGATCTATTTGCCACCCTTCATTAACCTCTACCTGGGGAGAAAGACCTCTATGAACCACATCTACTTGGTTCTTTTATTCTTTGGCCTCGGGCTTACTTTACCCTTTAGAAAGCATCAGCAAGAGACCAGCAGTTTGGATTAAGTGAAAGACTGGAGTATTTATTCTCCAGTAACCTCCCTGGCTGTCCACTCTATGGCAGTGACAACTCTACTTGATTGAAAGCCACAGTTTTCTCTTATAGCTACAGTACTTGCCAGTTTCTTCAACTGCTCTCTATTCTTGCCCTTTCAGGTTTACAGGTAGTAGCAATGACTAGACCTGGTTTAGAGGCAGTAACAATAGTGTCCCTTTTCTGTTTTGCTTTCCCTGTCTATACCACGTACATAAGCATTTGATTAAATTCTCTTAAATTGCACATTTTTAGTGCATCCTTTTTTTTTTTCTGATGAAAATCTGATTTACATGTCAATCACTCTACATAATTTTCTGAGTCCATATTTGTGGCCAGAAAATGAATGGATGGACAGGAAGAGAAGATTTTCTTTACTAGAAATGTGGTACACTAGGATATCAGATTAATCCGCCCACTGATAACTTATAATGCCAAATAAAACACAAAACAAATCTTGTTAACAGCATCAAATAATTCGCAAGAAGTTAGAAAATTATTAGGTCAAAATTTAAGTTGTGATAGGAACCCAAGTAAATAAAACCATGAGGCTATCTTCAACCTAAGGGAATTTGGTAAACCCAGAAAACTCTTTAATATTGATGGTCTCATGGGATGCAAAGATCAGAAGACAACACAGGGAGGGGAACATCACACACTGGGGCCTGATAACGTCCTGGGCTTGCCCAAATTTGGATGAAGAAGGTGGTTCTTCCTCTATAAAATAGGAATCCTAAAGTTCTGAACTTCCCCACTCCCTCCCAAGAAACTGCAAAAAAAGTTACCTGACACTAAGCAGAGCAGGTACAAGGGACCTCTAAGAAGTTGTAATTTCTTAGATACATTATAAAAGAATACAAAATGCATTTATAACTTCCAAATAGGAGAGGGAAAAATTTAATGGCAAAAATCTCAATCTAAAGAAAAAGTAAAACTAAAGGAAAACAATATGTGATTCAAAGAAGAAACCCTAATTAGGATGAAAACTATAAGCCTAAGTACGTATTAATCACATTAAACGAAATGGACCAAATGTTATTAAAAGACGGTCAGATTGCATTTAAATTGGAAATTATTTGCTGTTAATAAGACATATACAAAAGGTGAAGATACAGGAAGGTTGAAAGCAAAAAAAATAAAAAAAAATGAAGATACTAATAAAAATAGTGTAGCAAAATGAATATCAGGCCTACTCAAACTTAAAACAACCATTACTACATATAAGGAATACCACTTTATAAGTGGTTCAACTATCCCGGAAGAGAAGATATATTTGAATTTATAAATGCCTAAGAAACAATCTCAAAATATAATAAGTGAAAACTGACTGACTGCCAGGTAAAATGTACAAATATATATTTACATTAGCAGATTTTAACATGATTAATATATAGAATATTTGAACAACCTGATTAGTCTAAGTGAACATGTACACAATGGACAATTACACAGCATACATTCTTTTCAAATACTGGCACAACACTGATAATATCCTGAACCATAAAGAAAACCTCAAGTAATTGAATTATAAAGTAAAGAGGAAATGATATATGACATCCTTCTGCTTCAGAATATCATATCATAATGCCAAGTAGCATAAAGGTGCCAACTGCATGAGAGAGCCATAAAGAAAGACTACGTCTAACTTGAATGGAACCCTAACGGGCTTTTGGTGGAGAACATGGCGCTTAACACTGAGCCTTAAGAATTCAGAGGGCAACTGGCCTTTACAACTTAGAGACACAGATAGGAAAGACATATTTGGATAATACTGAATAGAATAATAAAGAGAAATATTAGATACATGAAAGGAATATAAGAATATAAAAACAGAAAGGCAGTGATAAATCTCTGGCAGTTTTTGTTTAGGAAATGACAGTATTGGCCCATAACATAAAAACATAAAGATAGGGTGTACTCTAATGGATTTTATCACATATATAAACTCCAAAGTTTAGTTGGAATTTCTATAGTTTGTAAAAAATGACAGGCATTTGAAAAATTATATGTTAAGAATATTAGAAGCTGTAAAAACATTGTTGAGAAATATAGAAATATAGAAAAACTAGAAAATGCTTTTAAAAGTAATATTGCTTTGAAGCATACATCTCTGGTTGTCTTTGGTCTTTTAGCAAACAAACAAAAACTCTAGGCTGTTTCCCAGCTGAATCATTTCTAAAACCAAAACCGTTGAGACAGAATCCTGGAAACTTGAGAAGTTCTGGGTGAATATCAGATCTGTGTCACCTTTGGTAAGCCCAACCTGCACTCCCCAGGAAACAGAGAATTGACTCTACTTTCTGCGGACTTTGGACAATACGTTTCCCACGTACGCTCACTCCATTTAAGATCCCTGATGAACAGTCCTTCAAAGTGAATTCTGAAGCTCTTTTTCCTTTTGTCCAAGGACTTCAGACTTGCAGCTCATGAATGTTCATCTTTAGTTCTACAGACTACTCTGTTATCAGGTTCACTATGCAACTACCTGCTTGAAGACAGTTGATCTTGCATTTGTCTCCACACATATCAGTCCCTCCTAAGGAGTTCTAGCTCCTTGAGTTATTCAGATACACAGCAGTCATCATAGCTATATGCATGTTATACGGAAGTTGTCTACACAAATTAAAATTTTCCCCATTTCTTCTGAAGATTTTCTGCTATGTTGATTGGAAAAACTTAATCAACATTATTAAAGCCCACTCTGCTCCAAAACAAGTTTTTAGTTTTCCTTTTCTTTTTTTTTTTTTTTTTTTTTTGTCTACTAAAAAAATACTTTGTTCTGTTGGAGCCAAAAAGTTTTCTCATTTGTTATGCTGGAACTTAAAGGAAGCCATGTCATATTAGATTATACTACTCCATTGTCTACCAAGATAAATGATAAATTGATAGGTAGGTGGATAGAGGGAGAGAAAGAGAGACACAGTGAAAGAGAGAGAGAATTTTAAGGCATCTTTAACCAGAGTAGCATAATGTACCAGATCTTCTAACATGTAGCAATTCTGAGTGACACCACATATCTAAAAACATCTGACCTTTGACAAACCTGACTAAAAAAAAACAATGGGAAAGGATTCCCTGTTTAATAAATGGTGTTGGGAAAACTAGCCAGCCATGTGCAGAAGGCTGAAACTGGGCCCCTTCCTTATACCTTATACAAAAATTAACTCCAGATGGATTAAAGATTTAAACCTAAGACCTAACACCATAAAAAAAGCATATAAAAAATACTCATCATCACTGGGTTTTAGAGAAATGCAAATCAAAACCACATTGAGATACCATCTTATGACAGAATGGCGATCATTAAAAAATCTGGAGACAATAGATGCTGGAGAGGATGTGGAGAAAAAGGAATACTTTTACACTGTTGGTGGGAGTGTAAATTAGTTCAACCATTATGAAAGACAGTGTGGCAATTCCTCAAGGATCTAGAAATAGACATACCAATTGGCCCAGCAATCCCATTACTGGGTATATACTGAAAGGATTATAAATTGTTCCATTATACAGACATGAGCACACATATGTTCACAGCAGCATTGTTTACAATAGCAAAGACCTGGAACCAACCCATATGCCCATCAAGGAGAGACTGGATAATAAAAATGTGGCACATATACACCATGGAATACTATGCAGCCATTAAAAAGGGTGAGTTCATGTCCTTTGCAGGGATATGGATGAAGCTGGAAACCATCATTCTCAGCAAACTGACACAAGAACAGAAAACCAAACACCACATGTTCTCACTCATAAGTGGGTGTTGAACAATGAGAACACATGGACACAGGGAGGGGAACATCACACACCGGGGCCTGTTATAGGGCGGGGATCTAGTGGAGGGATAACAGAGGATGGGGGGATTGGGGAGGGCTAATATTAGGAGAAATAATTAATGTAGATGATGGGGGAATGGATGCAGAAAACCACCACGTATATACTTATGTAACAATCTTGCAGGATCTGCACAAGTACCCCAGAACTTAAAGTATAATATAAAAAAAAAAGAATACATCATGTTGCATTCAATTGTACTAACATTTCCTGTTAATAGATGATTCTCGAAAAGTCAATAAATATTTGTGTACTACAACTTGCAGATAATACGTTCAATACATGTTTTTAAATTTGTACTTAAGAAATGCTAACAATGCATTGGTTCAAGTAACTACTAACAGATTGGGAATATAGATTTTCAAAATGCATTAGAAATATGTAAAAATTATACACGAGATTATCAGTTAGACATTATGTCATTTTAATAATCAAGTAATTTTCATCAAAAATATACAGAATTGTAAATAAGGAAATCATAGCCAAAAATATACAGTATATCCACTTGAAGAAACATCCTGCAAATTTATGTAAAATTTTGTCATCACTGATGATATGTTTTAAACAACATGGAAACAGTTATGTTTTCAAAAATAAGTGAATCATCAAACATATTAAGATGTTTATTTTTAACTTGATTGATTTATGTTTTTACTCTAAATTATAATGGATTTTAAAGCTTCTTCTTCCCTTTTAATCGCTGTAGACATAAATTTTAAAAGCTGAGATTGCTATGTGAAAATTAAGTTTTCCATGTTTTGACTGAACCTCAAAGACAAAGACTGACAATATGCTGAATGAATGAGTCAGGCCTATATATAAAAAGACCATTTGAAATGAAATGGAGTCAGTATCCAATTATCTAATCAATGCAAACTATTTAGGCAATAACTTTTCTCTTGATTCTTTCTCCATTCCTCATATATATATATATATATATATATATATATTTTAGCTCTCTCAGTGATGTCCATATAAATGCCCCGCTGTCCACTTCAATTTACTGAGACTATTTCATGTATGAAGGCATTTATTTCTTTTGTTTAGTTTAAGTGTTATGGTCTGTATCAATTAGATAACTTTTGGTTGCAAGTAAGTAAAAACCAAACATAAGTAACTGAAACAAAGGAGGAATGTATTGATTCATATGTATGAAAAGTTCAATAGATTTGGCTTAAGACAAGGCTTTATTTAGGGCTCAAATAATGTAGGCAAGGGTTTTTTTTTTTTTTTCTCTCTCTCTCTCTATCTTTCCCCACATCTTCTCTCTATCTCTATTTCTAGCTTTCCCTTTTACTCATCTGATTCCTCCTATGTTGACTTTATTCAGGTAGGATGTATTCCTCTGCTCTCAAGATGGCTAGAGAAAGATCCCATGGTTTCTTGTTCATCTCTAATAATGATGAAGTAAGTCATTGCTTAAAATTTATAAACTGAGTCTTGGTCATGTTTAGCTAGACTTGTATTATTCTTGAACTACACTTGCTTTTTCAGCATCTGTTTGCCACTTTCCTTTTCTGAACTGTTGCCAACATTTTCCATCAGTATTTTATGAGTAGCTTTGACAACATTCCTAGAAATAGATTCTGGCTGACTCAAGTCTATTGATAGACTCCATCAACTATATTATGATGATTGGTTCAAGGATAATCCCAGTCTGGAAAAACAGGACCAAGACTCAGTTTCTGAAATTTGAACAATTACTCACTTTAACACTGGAGTTGTTAAATATAGTCCTTGATTTTGTATTAGAAAAATTCTATTACATTTTTGTCTGGATTTTAGAGATTTTTGATTTAGTGTAGATAAAGAGTTAAATGGGTAGGATAAATAATTAGTGGATTCACACACATATTCTTAATGTGCCCTTTCCAGACTTGTTGAGTGAAGATTTTCCAACACTAAAGATCAGGACTATACTTAGAAAAGTCAACAATATGTTATAATTACAATATGCTTTAAATTATTTCTTTAACCCTTAAACAATAAGCATTGCTATTATTGCTTAAAATTAGAGTACTTCCTTCAGTTTCCTTTTCATGTCCCATCCTGATATACATCACTGTGAATAACTAATGTGTTTTATAATATCTAGAAGGAAACCTAATTATGTCAGATAAATTATGAGCATTATTGTCCAAAACATTAGTGTAAAGAGTTATAATCCTACATTAAATTTAGGTTTAATTAAATTTAGTTTAATGTAGGATTATACATTAATATGGAATTATATATTTAGATTTTCCAAATATTAATTGAACAGACTCAGTCAGTATTTGGAAAATCTAAATGTATATTCTGACTTTTAAAAAATAAATAGCTCATTATAACATGAAATGTCTTCTCAATGATTTAAATATATTTTTGAATTTTCTAAAAACATAACAATATCCATGAGAAAAGTTTCATATGTCACAATCCCTTAGAAAGCAGGCCTATCTTTCTTGCTTTCACATGTCATAATCCCTTAGAAAGTGGACCTGCCTTTCTTATTTTAACACTGGTGTATATCTCAACTTTTCTTGTAGGCTTCGTGCCTGTTGTTAATTTATTATGGAAATGCTGCTGAAGAGTGTCATCTTGCTTTGCTAAGACAATGTAATTAGGTCAGGCACAGTGGCTCATTCCTGTAATCCCAGCACTTTGGTAGGCTGAAGCATGAGGATCGCTTGAGCCCCGGAGTTTGAGACTAGCCCTGGCAGCATAGTGAGATCCTGTCTCTAAAATAAAATTTAAGAGCTAGCTGCACATAATGTCATGTGCCTGTAGTCCTAGCTACTCAGAAGGCTGACGCAGGAGGATCACTTGAGCCCAGGAGGTTGAGGCTGCAGTGAGCCATGTACTACAGCCTGAACAAGAGTAAGACCTGTCTCAAAAATTTATTTGTAAAAAGTAGTTATTGGATAACAAAGATACTTCTTAATATTTATGTAACATTTTACAGTATACAAGAAAATTAATCCAGGTAGAGTGGCTCATACTAGCACCTTGGAAGGCTGAGGCAGGAGGATCACTTGATCCAGGGAGTTCAAGACCAGCAGGGCAACTTAGTTAGAACCTGTGACTACCAAAATATATACTTTTTAAATTAGTCTAATGTGGTGGCACACACCTGTAGTCCTAGCTACTTGGGAGGCTGAGGTGGGAGGATCATTTCAGCCTAGGAGTTTGAGGCTGCAGTGAGCTATGATTAAGCCACTTGTACTGTAGCCCTGATGACAGAGCAAGACCCTGTCTTAAAAAAAAAGTAACATAACATATAACACAAAAAATAAACAAAAGAATTGATACACATATCATAATTGGGTTCTCACAACCACTTCAGATAATAAAGGTGCAGCTGTCTTTTGTGGGTGCAGGCATTCATGTTTCCAGTGGGAGGCCACATAGACGAGGACATTCAGCCAGCACGGGGACTGTCCGTTCCTTGAGGGGAGGACCCTGTCTGGGGTGTCTTGGGGAGCTCTGAATATGTATTGAATTAATTAATTATGTAGATCTGGGCTTAACTATGGTCTTTTACAAGTCCAGCACTTCTTACAACTAAGCTATTATTGTGGTGGCGTTTACATATTTTAACAAATGGAGCCCATAATCAACTTGTTGGGCTCAGAATAAATGGCAGAAGAAAAACAAAACAAAAAGCTCCTGGAGAGCTTCTTCATTCCTGCTTTTAGAACATCGACCTATTATTGTTTTCTATTTTCCCACCTTGTTTAATTGGTAATCAGTTTAGGAGGCTGTCAGTCTACAGGATTTTGTAAAGCATATGTCCCCAACAGAGAAATCATTAATGTATTAAGTTTTTTTTTACAGATTTCCTCAACATGTTTTCTTTTTGGTAGGCTTTTGTTGTCAAGAGAAAAACAGTTGAGATAAAACATGATTATTGAGCCTGGAGGACACAGAAAACAGAGCCCACAAGTTGTTCCCAGCAAACACGTACAAATTTAACAACTTGCAAAGAGAGTCTTTTCTTTAGAACTCTACTACTGAGGCTGGAAGCAGGAATAAGATGCAGCCCATGACTTTCATCCCACCACAGGTAGCTTAACTACTTCCGTTTTCTCCTGCGTGGTCCATCAAGGCCTGACAAACTGCACTGCTGTACAAGAAGCACCTCTCAGGTGATGATGCATATAGACAGAGGGATTTTTTAGTCAATTGCAGGAATTAGGCTTTAATGCTTTATACTAAAAGACTTCATACCCCAGATAGCTGCCTGCTATCCACTGAATCTTGGCAGGCAATGAGACTGCTGAAGCTGAAACTGGGAAGCTATGTTAAGCAGATTTTCATGAATGTACAAAATGCTTTATTTATAAAGCTATTTTTCTTTGTAGCAGTTCAAAATGGTTTCTTTTTCTAATCTCTCATTTTGGTCAACGCTCAGTCTTTATAAAAATTACTTTCCAAACATGCTGCTAAAGAGCCACAGAAGAAAATAATGCTTACTTCGTCAAAAGTCAATGTTTTTGAAAAGAATAATCCTACACATGCCAGTTTCGGAAATTAAAAATGATCATGGTCTTTACAAAAACTATAAAATACAGAGAAAGACATTAAATACTTTACCATTATTTGGAAGCTCTAGAGGGCTACAGACATCATTTTTGGTTCTAGCTTTTGGCGAAGAGATCAGTTTTGCAACCAGGGAGGCAGATATGGGCTGTACTAACAGGGAGGTGACGTTTGATCGGCTTTGTCTAAAACTTCCATCTGTATTCAAAAGAAAAAGGAAGAGACCCTTAGTAAACAGAAATTTAAAACACTGTGGAAAAAGCTGTCTGTAATAAGTATTTAAATTATGACTAGTAAATTTATATTTATGCATTTGTTTATTCGCTCCTTAGTTATACCCTGTTTACTTATTAAAATGATTTGAGATGCTTAACAATAAATTAAGTCTAAATACAATGACGTATCCTAGCTAAAGATGGCAGATTGCACATATGCCCTCATCTCCATTGTGCCATAGAAATCCACTGAAATGACAACAAAAGAATGAAAAAGCATAAATGTACAGGGGCCAGGAGAACAGATAGTAATAAGATTCTAGTTGGAAAGCAGGTAAGTGTCAGTAATGTTAAGACCTGAGGGGGAACCTAAAACCTAAGTTCTTTTTTTTTATTGCATTTTAGGTTTTGGGGTACATTGGAAGAACATGCAAGATAGTTGCATAGGTACACATGTGGCAGTGTGATTTGCTGCCTTCCTCTCCTTCACCTACATCTGGCATCTCTCCCCATGCTATCTCTCCCCAACTCCCCACCCCCCACCGTCCCTATCCTATTTTCCCCCAACAGACCCCAGTGTGTAGTGCTCCCCTCCCTGTGTCCATGTGTTCTCATTGTTCAACACCCGCGTATGAGTGAGAACATGCAGTGTTTGATTTTCTGCTCTTGTGTCAGTTTGCTGAGAATGATGGTTTCCAGGTTCATCCATGTCCCTACAAAGGACACAAACTCATCGTTTTTGATGGCTGCATAATATTTCATGGTGTATATGTGCCACATTTTCCCTGTCCAGTCTATCCTCGATGGGCATTTGGGTTGGTTCCAGGTCTTTGCAATCCCATTACTGGGTATATATCCAAAGGATTATAAAACCTAAGTTCTTAGTAGGGAAGCTGAGAATGCCATTTGTATCACTGAACCAAGAAAGGCTTAGAAATTGTCAACACCAGCTACCTAATAGAGTAGGGCTACAAAAGAGACCAGAAGCAGGAGGATTTGATGAAATTCTGACTGTGAAATGGCTTGTCCTCTGGAATCCTCACACACCCAGTCAATGCGGATGCCTGTTCCTTCCTTACTTCAGCAGAAAACTCAGAGTGAGACACTGAACATGGAGACACCAAATACAGTGAAGAACATCACACTTAAAAGAGGATGATGTTGGCTGGCAAGGTGGGTCATGCGTGTAATCCCAGCACTTTGGGAGGCTGAGGCAGGTGGATCACTTGAGGTCAGGAGTCTGAGACCAGCCTGGCCAACAAAGTGAAACCTGCCTCTATTAAAAATACAAAAAATTAGCTGGCTATAGTGGTGCACGCCTGTAATCTCAGCTACTTGGGAGGCTGAGGCAGGAGAATAGCTTGAACCCAGAGGCCAAGGTTGCAGTGAGCCAAGACTGTGCCACTGTACTTCAGCCTGGGTAACAGAGCGAGACAATAAATCCCAATCATATACAGAACTTCGAATCAACTTCATTTTGTTATTCTTAAGTAAGAGATCCCAGTCAAGTGCAATCCTGGGCTGGCCCATGGGCAGCAGACCTAGTGAGGATGATAGCAGGTGATCAGCAGGTCTGGGGAGGAAGGTCTCTAGGAAGACCAAATCAATGAGAATACCAGATATGTACCAACGTGTTGAGAGAATATTTACACTAAGATCAGAGTGTTATGTTTGAAGAGTTTCTAGCTATAAAGAAAAATAAGAAAGCCAAAATGGGAGACAACCATTAGCTTAAAGGGACCAAAAGTTGTGCAAGAAAGAAATGTAATCATTGAACAATAATATTTACATAGTCATAATAATATAAATAATGACTGTTGACTTAACACAAAATGATCCCTTTTGGGAAAAAATGAGAAAAGGGGAAAAGTCAGGTAGTGGTGTACATGAGAATTTGTGAAAGTTAAGGCTTTTTTTTTTGAGACAGAGTCTCACTCTGTTGCCAGGCACCAGGCTGCAGTGCAGTGGCACAATCTTGGCTCTCTGCAACCTCTGCCTCCCGGGTTCAAGCAAATCTCCTGCCTCAGCCTCCTGAGTAGCTGGGACTACAGGCGCACGCCACCACGCCCAGCTAATTTTTGTATTTTCAGTAGAGATGGGGTTTCGCCATGTTGGCCAGGTTGGTCTCGGTCTCTTAACAACCCCGTGATCCGCACACCTCAGCCTCCCAAAGTGCTGGGATTACAGGCGTGAGCCACCGCGCCTGGCTGAGTTAAGGCTTTATCTCTCAGAGCGGTAAGTCAATATAATGGATGAAATTGAAAAACAAACACACACATAACTGAGAGAAAGGAAGGTAAATATAAAACGTAAGTAGCTACTAAAGATGTTAAAAACAGCTACATATTTGCCCGGGGAAGTAAAGAGAGGACAGAAGACACACAGGGAAGAGAAGGAAAGGTGACATTTTTATGAATTAAGCCTGTAGAAATATTTGACTATTTAAATGAACTAAATGCATCTATAACTTCAAAAAATAAAAATTAAATAAAATAAAATAGTTATAATAACAGAAGTACAAAAATTACATGAATAGAATAGAGATAATGGAGAGAATAAACTATGCTTAAGGAAATAACTAATACTTATTCAGTTTCTATATTTTTACTGACACAGAAAAGGAAATACACAACACAATGACTCTATCCGGAAGCAAGTGATGTTTCCAAATGTAGTGCTGTATTTTTGAGAACTTTTATTAGGGAAGATAATTGCTAACAGTTTTTCTCGGGATTTAATTTGGTGGGACTTCAGAGGGCGCAAAGCTCAATGATGCTGGTATCTAGGCTACAGGAGGAGGTAGATTACAAATGATAAAACATGTTACAGAAGTGTTTCCTTAATTTATCATCTGGAAGACCAAAAGGCTAAAATATTATATTTAACTTAGGACTGTGGCAGCCATGGAAGTCATGGCTTTGAAGACAAACTAATAAAGATTTCAACTTAGAATATATTTTGTTGCATAAGAGCAGTATTGGCCTCATAATTTCATTGTCCCCTTATGTAGCTATATACGATAGTGCATTCTGACCACAGTGTAGGTCATTATTTCCCAACAGATTTCATATTCATGGAACCACAAGTGGCTATATAATTTGTAGGACCCACAGTGAAATGACAATGTGGGATCTCTTGTTCAGAAAGTATGAAGAATTTCAATATGGCAACAGCAGAGCATTAAATCAAGTGTGGGGCCCTTCAGAGAGGGGACTCTGTGAGACTGCACAGGTGGCATGCCAGGGAAGCAGGCCCTGCACCGTTTATGTAGAAGGTGCTAGTAGTTGTACAGCCTGTTGAGGTAAACCTAAGGGGATTTTCAGACCACAGGAAGCTCCTCTCAGCCAAAAGTGACGAGCTTCAAGTCTACCGCTCCAGGCTGCACTTGAGGATAAACTGATTCATGTTTCAAAGCATAGGCAATGTCTGTTCCAACTAGCTAGAAAACTCTGGGATAGGCATCTGGTTTTCCCAGTATGTACTTTCTCTCTCAGCCATTACCTTTGGAGCTTTTAATGTGCATGAAATAATGAAATAATATTGATGTTCAATGTGCAGTCTACTGTTTTGAAGTTTTCATGAATGTGGAAATTTCTTAAGATGCTGTATGATTTCACCTCTCCCCAATTCAAATACCAAACTCTTTAGCTTGCCATTCAAGGCCCTTCACAACCTCAAAACTTATGTTTCAATATTATTTCCTAGTTAAGCTTTATCCTTACGTACTCCATGAGCTACATCCCCCATGTGTTCGCTTAAGCCATTCCTTCTACGTCGTTTGTCCTTCTCATACATCACACACGTCTAAAGCACTTGGTGCCTTCAAAGCCCAAGTTACAAATCATCTTCTACGTGAAGCTTCCTCTGGCACCCTCAGCTCTGTGTGATATATCTGCACCCTTTTTGCAATGCTTGTTACTTTCAGTTAACATTATCACTATGTAAAATCACTTTGTTGATTCCCTCTGAACTATAACTTTTTGAAAGCAAGGACCAAGTCATCTACATCTACACAATGCCTAGCACGTTGTCAGGTACATAACAGGCTTTCAATAATTAATGGTAGAAAAAAGAATCAACAATTGTTTGAAAAATAATCTTAATGCCTATATCTTAATGGTTTTCTGAGTCCTTACAAAACAGAGTAGGGGTACAATTGAATAATAAATTATAATTCTATGTTTGCTATATAATTATGATTTCTCCCTAGATAACTAATACTATTTCCCAGCAGACATATTAAAAAACTTTCAAATTCTGTCTAACCCTATCAATTCACTGATTATCCTTGTCCTAAAATTAACTTATGTAGATAAAAAGTCTTTAAATAAATAAAATCATATTTAAGATATATTTATGTTATTAAAAAAATCAATAACTGCATTCCATTTTTCTCTAGAATGCTCTATTAAGCTTATGAAGCAATGTATTTAAATGTTAAGTACGAGTGAACCCTAAATTATAATTAAATATACCCAAATCTTTGATTTTTTGTGCTGCATGAGTAATAGACTTGCATTAGTTTTGAAATATCTAAAGTAAGTGGCTCATTAATTTTTTACCTTCAACCTAATGGAAATTTGACAAACAGTTCTCTTCTGAGAGCAGATACTAAAAGCACGACTTTACAGGATACTATAATTAAATTGTAGACAGAAGTTATTTAAAAAAAAAAAAACCCTCTGTGTACTGAAGAAGAGCTGAGAGAAGAGTTTTGTTTTCTTACATTATTAAGAGGTTTTTGAATAAAGATAAATACATGTGCTATTTTTATTCAGTAATATTTTAAAGCATATCTATGAACCATAGGAATCCATTAGATATGAGATGAAAACTGAGTGGATTATGTGCCTTGATAGAAAGGGTACCAAACAGAAAAGACTGTGACATCACATTTTAGCATTTTAACTTTTAGACTTCAGTATTTATATCATACTCTGTATACTGTTTATGCTTCATAAAGACTGAGGAGTGCCAACTTTTATTTCAGTAGACAGCTAATTCTCTGTTCATGTTACACACTCATTGTAATCCAGATAAAGACTCAAACAGATCCATTACATCAATAATTCAATCCCTGATTCAATGCTACATGTGCATAGTATAATGAGGAAATTGGATAAACAAAGTCCCAAGTCTGACTCCATCATTTATTCACTGTTTGAAATGTTACAAATAAACAATTTCACTGTGGTACTATTGTCATCTCATCTATAATTCCTGAATTACGAAGATGACACCAAAGTGTCTTCATTATGCTGACTTGCTGAAATAAAAATAATATATTAGTTCAGAGACCTAGAGCCAAAGTTGCAGAGGGTGAAATTTAGAAGAAATTATCATTAAAATAAGTAAGATGTGTTCTAATTGTACATCCTTAATTCTGCATCATGCTTTTCAAACTACTGTTGCCCACTTCAATCTCATCTGGTTGGCTGTGTAAAGAAAACATACTCTCTTAATTGCTAGTACTCTTTTTTCTTTTTGACATGTGTGACAAGATGGAATATTTTTAAACCTGATTGAAAAGTCAGTGTTGGCCATACGCAGTGGCTCACATCTGTAATCCCAACACTTTGGGAGGTTGAGGTGGGTGGATAACCTGTGGCTAGGAGTTGGAGAACAGCTTGGCCTACATAGTGAAACCCGCTCTCTACTAAAAATACAAAAAAATAGCCAAGTGTGGTGGCATGCATCTGTAGTCCCAGCTACTCAGGAGGCTGAGGCAGGACAATCTCTTGAACTTGGGAGGCCGAGGTTGCAGTGAGTCGAGATCATGCCACTGCACTCCAGTCTGGACGACGGAGTGAGACTCCATCTCAAAATCATAAAAAATAAAAATAAATAAATAAAAGTGAGTATATACAAGTGCCAATTACCCAAACAGTATCAGGGAAGATAAACCTTGAGAGATTAAAAATCTGAGATGAAGGCACTGAGAGGTTAGACAGGATAAAACTGTGCTGGTTAAATAAAAGAGGGGCTTGGTGTGTTTAATGATGATAGTTAATGAGAATAGCACAACTTCAGATTTTAGGAATACACACAACTCAATGCTGTGCACCTCACTCGTGTGTGTGTATGTGTGTGAACATGAGATCCTTGCTACTCAATGTTGCATAGATCCTTTCTATTCAATGTGTAATCCTTGGACAAGCAGCATCTGCAAGAACTGGGACTTATTAGGCATGAAGAAGTACAGGTCCCACCCCAGGTCTTCTGAAGCAGAATCTATAGTCCAACAAGATCCCCAGGTGACTTGTATGCACATTAGATCAGCACTGGCCTAAATCATTACATAGCAATCAGTTCTGGGGGCCCTTGAGGATACCAAATTCTGCATATGCTTGAGTCCCTTACATAAAATGGCCTAGTATTTTCATATAACCTATCCAGATTTTCTTATATAATTTAAACCATTTCTAGATTACTTGTAATACCTAATACAATGCCTACACATCACTTAATTCACATGAATTCAACATAGTAGTCGTCACAGAGAAAATTCAAGTTTTGCTTTTTGGAACTTAATGGAAATTTTTCCCAAATACTTTCAATTTGCAATTAGTTGAATCCATGGATGTGAAACCCCTGAACATGGAGAGCCAATGGTATATTTTTTATAGTACAATGTATATAATTTTTAAAATGACTAATGTATAAAAAGAAGAATGGAAAGAATAGAGACTGTGTTTGCTCATCTTCCCCCAAAGTAACTATATCAGTAAACCACAAATCCACAGTTCTCAGTCTCCTTCAAAATGTGAGTATGTTAGTATGTCTGTATATAAGCTATTCTAAATAACAAATTTGAAATGGACAGAGAGGAAGTCCTAGCCAGAACAATCAGACAAGAGAAAGAAATAAAGGACATCAAACTTGGTAAAAAGGAAGTCAACTGTCGCTGTTTGCTGATGACATGATCATATACCTAAAAGACCCCAAAGATTCATCCAAAAAGCTCTCAGAACTGGTAAATAAATTCAGCATAGTTTCAGGTTACAAAATTAATGTGCACAAATCAGTAGCCCTGCTCTAAACCAACAGCAACCAACCTGAGAATAGAATCAAGAACTCAACCCTTTTACAATAGCTGCAAAACAAAGTAAATACTTAGAAATATACTTAACTAAGGAGGTGAAAGACCTCTACAAGAAAATCTACAAAATACCGCTGAAACATATCATCAATGACACAAACAAATGGAAACACATCCCATGGTCACGGATGGGTAAAATCAACATTGTGAAAATGTCCATACTGCCAAACACAATATATAAATTCGATGTAATTCTCATCAAAATATCACCATCATTCTTAACAGAACTACAAAAAAAAAATCCTAAAATTCATATGGAACCAAAAAGAGCCTGCATAGCCAAAGCAAGGCTAAGCAAAAAGAACAAATCTGGAGGCATTACATTACGACTTCAAACTATACTATAAGGCCATAGTCACTAAAACAGCATGGAACTGGTATTAGAACTGGCATATAGACCCATGGAGCAGAATAGAGAACCCTGAAATAAAGCCAATTACTTACAGTCAACTGATCTTTGGCAAAGCAAACAAAAACATAAAGTAGGAAAAAGGACACCCTATTCAACAAACGGTGCTGGGTTAAGTAGCAAGCCACATGTAGAATAATGAATCTGGATCCTCATCTATCATCTTATACAAAAATCAACTCAAGATGAATCACAGACTTAAGGCTAAGATCTGAAACCATAAAGCTTCTAGAAGAAAACATTGGAAAAACCCTTCTAGACATTGGCTTAGGCAGACTTCATGACCAAGCACCCAAAAGCAAATGCAAATAGAAGTTAATTAAACTAAAATGCTTCTGTGCCTCAAAAGAAACAATCAGTAGAGTAAAAAGATAATCCACTGAGTGGGAGAAAAATCTTTGCAATCTATAGATCTAACAAAAGACTGATATCCAAAATCTACAAGGAATTCAAACAAATCATCAAAGAAACACAAACAATCCCATCAAAAAATGGGCTAAGGATGTTTAAAAAAACATTTCTCAAAAGAGGATACACGAATGGTCAACAATCATATGAAAAATGCTCAGCATCTCTAATGATCATGGAAATGCAAACCAAAACCACAATGTGATTCCACCTTGCTTCTGCAAGAATGGCCATAATAAAAAATTTAAAAAATGAAAAATAGATGTTGGCATGGATGTGGTGAAAGGGGAACACTTTTACACTGTTGATGGGAATGTAAGCTAGCACAACCACTATGAAAAACAGTATGGCGACTCCTTAAAGAACTAAAAGTAGATCTACCATTTTATTCAGAAATCCCACTCCTGGGTATCCACCCAGAGGAAAATAAGTCATTATACAAAAAAAGATACTTCCACATGCATGTTTATAGATGCACAATTTGCTATTGCAAAAATATGGAACCAGCCCAAATGACCGTCAAACAATGAGAAAATGTGATATATGTATACCATGGAATACTACTCAGCCATAAAAAGGAACATAATAATGGCATTTGCAGCAACCTGGATGGAATTGGAGATGATTATTTTAAGTTAAGTAACTCAGGAATGGAAAACCAAACAGCATCTGTTCTCATTCATAAGTAGTAGCTAAGATGAGGACACAAAGGTGTAAGAATCATACAGTGGACTTTGGGGACTTGAGAGAAAGGATGGGAGGTGGGGGATAAAAGACTACACATTGGGTACAGTGTACACTGCTCATGTGATGGGTGCACCAAAATCTCAGAAATCACCAGGAAAGAACTTATTCATGTAACCAAACATCACCTGTTCCCCAAAAACCTATCAATAAATTTAAAAAGTAATAAAATGATCAGAGAGCATTTGTTTTGTTTTTGTCCTTTCCTCGAAAGTAAACTTGGTGACTCAATGATAAAAATTGCATTTATAACACTTTATTTCAGCCATGATTAAACATTACAATAGATAAATGATTTGACTTTTTTCATTTTTGGGGGATTTTAATGATTATAATTTGTTATAATAAAAGACTGACAAACTAAAAATATTAACACTATGGACTTACCAGAGAACTAAACAATCCGAGCTGAAAAAAAAAATGAGATTTTAAAACACATTTTCTGATGCACTGTTTTGAAAAAGACCCAAACATCAATTGAACAAGTTGATATCAGTGATGTTATACCAGAATATTTTATTTGACTTTCTCCAGAGGGCTGCCACTTTAGCAGAAATCAGACCATTAAGCAACTGGCACAAATGTTTCATTTTTATTTTAGCTCATGAAATTTATAGTTATTTTCCTGAAATGACCAGTGCACTAAATTGGTTAGTCATTTTGTTGTCCTTGTGAATATAGCTGATTCTTTGTTATTTTAGTATCTTATAGCCCATTGGTTATAAATATTATCATTTTCTATTTTTTTTTTTTTTTTT
>NW_016107615.1:1117285-1146176 GCF_001604975.1 Cebus imitator | reverse complement strand
TGCCACCATGCCCAGCTAATTTTTTTGCATTTTTAGTAGAGACGGGGTTTCACCGTATTGACCAGGATGGTCTCGATCTCTTGACCTCGTGATCCACCCGCCTCGGCCTCCCAAAGTGCTGGGATTACTGGCTTGAGCCACCGCGCCCAGCCAAATATTATCATTTTCTATCAAGCCTAGTCAAAGTCAGCAGAGTATTGTTTAGGTTATTATTTAAAATATAAACTTACTTTAAAAATGCTTTTAAACCCAGAACTTTGGGAGGCTGAGGTGGGCGGATCACCTGAGGCCAGGAGTTCAAGACCAGCCTGATCAATATGATGAAACCCTGTCTCTACCAAAAATACAAAAATTAGCCTGGCATGGTGGCATCGGGCTGAGACAGGGGAATCACTTGAACCCAGAAGGGAGAGGTTGCAGCGAGCTGAGATTGCACCATTGTACTCCAACCTGGGCAACAAGAGCAAAATTCCATCTCAAAAAAAAAAAAAAAAAAATGCTTTCTGTTATGTGTTATTCTCAGAGTAAAAGGAAGGGGATCAGTGACAATTTTCTGATGAATTAATCACCGAAGTTTAAATGAATAGTTTTGTTTTGTCTAATCATAAGCCTAACACTCACGATTCACAATATAAAATTTTAAACCACAAAATCATAAAAATAAAGACACGGATGTTCGCCTTTTCTCATTTCATTGATCCACTCCTAAGCAAGAGCATCCTGCAATGCTTCCTAGTAAATATCATAATACTTTAACACTTAACTAATGTGTCATAACAACAGATATATTTACATTTGCATCAAAGAGAGTAGAAAGTAATATATCCATTTGTAAAGTAAAATGACTATGCATTCTGATACTAAAAGAATAAGTAGATTATGCAGAGTGTAATTTTACTTTTTAAAAAATGCTACATAGGTAAAATCTTTGTTAATATTAATTTGGACTCTCCCTTTCTAGTTTGCTCATCCATAGGTACTGATCATCAGTATGACTCAGGCTCATAAAAGGTTAGAAGTCTTTCCCCATGATTAAGCATTTTTAAATTTTATGTTCAGACATATAAACTCAAGATTTATATTGGCTATGTACAAGTATTTGGGGGCAAAGGACTATAATATATAAATTACCATCATTCTCTTTCCTCCAACAAATATGTTAAAATATGTATAAAATTTTGGCTTCCAGATTCATCCATGTCCCTACAAAGGACACAAACTCATCATATTTTATGGCTGCATAGTATTCCGTGGTGTATATGTGCCATATTTTCCCTGTCCTGTCTACCATCAATGGGTATTTGGGTTGGTTCCGAGTCTTTGCTATTGTAAACAGTGCTGCAATGAACATTCGTGTGCATGTGTTCTTAGAACGATTTATAATCCTTTGGATATATATCCAGTAATGGAAAACCTGGAAAGCATCATTCTCAACAAACTGACACAAGAACAGAAAAATCAAACACTGCATGTTCTCACTCATAGGTGGGTGTTGAACAAAGAGAACACATGGACACAGGGCGGGAAACATCACACACTGGGGTCTGTAGGGGGGAATTGGGGAGGGGCAGGAGGGGATGGGGAGTTGGGGAGGGATAACATTGGGAGAAATGTCAGATACAGGTGATGAGGAGGAAGACAGCAAACCACATTGCATATGTACCTATGCAACAGTCTTGCATGTTCTTCACATGTACCCCAAAACCTAAGATGCAATAAAATATATATTTTTTAAAAATTGGCTATGCAGTTTTAGAATCTGTTCTAAACTTGACAGTCAATTAAAGGACAATTTTTATTATTAAAATGTTTTGATTAATGTGTAGTTAAGCAAGGTGTTACACTAGATTTTGGCCGTTATACAAGACATAAGCATGGTATTTAATTAATGTTAGTTAAAATCTAGTGTGTCCTATAATTGAATGGATTATTATTTAATGAATTATGATAATAAATTTTCAAACATACCTAAATGATTTCTATTGCTTTAGTACACATTGGTATGTCACATTAAAACAAAGACCAATCCTGTGTTGGATTGATGGTAGATGATGGTCATTAATGTGTTTGCTAAAGACATTTTGTAACCTGAACTTTCTACCCAAGAAACAGGACTTTCTCTGGTGTCGGGATTTATCTTGTTAATTTTATATTAATAAATTTGTCATTTTCAGTGAAAATTTGGATTTATAGCAGCAGTGGTAATATTTAGATACTGATACATACTTCTTTAAATCTATTTCAGAGAAAAAATTGGATATATGATAATAATTCCCTATTCCATGTAATTCTAAACATTTCTATTCTTTGGCATTCCTCATTTGTCTACTCCAAAACTATTTTATTCCCTAAAGCATTCTAAAAACATGAACATTTGGAAACAAACATAAACTATATCATAAGAAAAACAAACTAAGAGACAGATAAAATATCTAGTTTGTTCTTTACTTCGAGGAAAGTAGTCTAGATTCACAACTGGAATAATTGGCCATCTGCACATTACATGTAATATAAGCTAAGTAAATTGCTTCAGAGGCATTCCCCTGAGAAGTTTCCCATCTCTAACTGGAAGGATATAAACATTGAAATGATTTGCAAAATTTCTAGTCTCAGAAAAAGTGTAGTTTACATTTTTAAAATACAGCAAAAAAACTATGAATGTGTTTTGTTTTTGTTGTTGTTATAAAAGTATGCAATCATTAATTCTTCCAACCAGATCCTAAGAACACATTACTTTATTTTATGAGACGATTAAATGAACAGACAGAAGCCCAGTACTTTATTTCCGGATTTACTTATTTTTTAGATAATAAAAGTTGAAAATAATTAACCCTGCTTCCCTGATACATGTGTTGGTAGAATAAATGATCTAGCATATATGAAGTACTTCTCAGATCTTTGTAGGTTCCTGAGTAATTCCTGTTTTTGACATGGAAACATTGACTCAAGAAAAGAAGACTGGCCTGGGGTTCAGAGAGCAGTATCTGGCCTTTGCTCCATCTCTAATTAGGAAGTGACTCTGGGATAGTTTTCCACATCTTCTGAGGCCTTAAACTCATCATATGTACAGCAATTTTCTGGACATTAACTTAATAGAAATCTTTGCATTTTCATGTTGAAAGAGGCTCTTTGTAGTTACATGCATACATCTAAATTTGAGGTGAATGTCCTACTATTATTGCAGAAATGTCCCTTATGTTTGGAATGGGCAGTGTAAAAGAGTTCAATATATTCCCTTCCTGGTTTATCATTTTTCTTACCATATTATTAAAATTAATTTTTAGTCTTAGTCACCCATAGAACTGTGACCCAATTACCACCCCAGTTTCTTGCTGTAGTGATGGTATATATTGAGAGAAGATGTACTGGGAAGAAAAATATTGATATTTTAAAACACATGCCAAGGGAAAAAAATCCCTCAGTTAATGAGCCACAGATTCATCACTGTAAAGTGTCTCTACAGAAAACTCCAGTCAGAAATATTCTATTAATTTTTCCTCTGAATTTATACATATGAGAATTTTCTTATGTAAATGTTCTATAATGTGGTGAATGTAATTTGGCAAGTTGTTTTGGATGTACATTTCTTCAAAGTACTTTATGAAATGGAACCCAAATTCACATCCAAAACTAAAAAAAGACTAAGGATAAAAGTCTAAGGTAACGTGTTGCCTATTATCTTATAAGGTAATGTTTTTCAGTGCATCGAAAGGTTATTTCACTTAATAATGAGTTTTCTTTGAAGTCACAGTAAAGGCTATAGTGGTGCAGTGAGGGACATGGCTGTGCTTAGTACAGCGCTAATGGTCCTGTTAATAAGCTACGGTGTTCTTAAAGGATAGGAATGGTGTCTTTGTTAGTTCCTGTATGAAAGACTTCAAACAGCCCTATGCACGGTAATCTTTTAAAAGCATTTCCATGATAATGGAGCTTGAACAAAAGTCTAGATTATTCATATTGCTCAAAATTTTCTTTTTCAGCTCCTTCGTTTAATCTTCTTAACAATCCAATGATGTTATATTACACCAGCGCTACATTTAAAGAACGTTTCGTGTCAGTCAACACAGTGAATGGTTCTTAGATGAGGTAGGAAATGAGTGGGATCTTAACTGGAAAAGAAGAAACGTCCAAGAAGTTATTCCAGAGCAAGAACAGGTCCCTGTCTAGAAACTCTATGTGATTGTATTTTTGTGGCACTGAGATGGAAACAGGGAGCAAACCAGAAGAGCTGGGAGAAAACTGGAAAATGCAAACATCCGGCTTCATGACTGCCTCTATTTAATGAATGAAGGAGGTAGGGTAGCCAGAAAATCCCAGGTCTTTGACCAGGAAATGTGAAATGGACCAGCAACGAGGCTTCAGCAGGCCTGAAGAGACTGGGAACACCAGATGAAGGAGAATAGGTACCTGCAAACAGCAGTGATGCCATCCAAGAAAACAGAAAAAAGAAAGTGAGTTGCTCATGAATAACTTTCAGAACACAGTCTCATGAAAGCTCAGTTGTCAGCATGTCAGAGTCTGGCTCCATTAAGCAAGACTTTTGTCTCCTCATGGGAAAATAAGAAATGCTTTTAAAGTAGTGGCTAGAGCCCTAAAAAAAAACAATTAATAGAACTCTTCTCATTAGCTACATCTGGTATAGAATGAGCCTCGCTTTGGCAGGGTTTTTCATATATGTTTCAAATTCTACAGAAAATGACTACGGGGAGCTAATTCCAGGCAAAAGAATCAACATGATTAAATGAGCTGTGGGAGGAAAATAAAGCTGTGGAAAGGGAATGGCAAGTAGCCAAGGTTAACTGGAGCTGACCACATATGGTGTTGATTAGGACTAAAATTATAGCGTCCATATTGTGGTGGGTTTTATATATTAAATTAAGAAAATTGAGTAAGTACTGGGATATTTTTAAGGAGTTTTAAGAAGATAATTAGTACCATCAAAGGGAATTTTGGAAATTTTGATCTGAGGGTGATATGCAGAAAGAACAGAACTGGAAAAGTTCTGTTTTATAGCTTTTAAAATATAACACATAACAATGTGTTATATTCACAATCAAAACAGTAAAAATAGATCCCATTGATGTCAGGCACAGAGCTTGGTACTTGGCACATATTGTCTCATTCCATTTTTACACTTTATATATGATGATCCAACTTTTCAAGCTAGTTATCGTTATCTTCATGTGATAGAAATAATTCTAAAGCTTGGAAATACTGTAATGCTAAGAGTCATATGGTTGGTAAACTACAGAGGTGTGCCCAGGCCCCACTTCTTTGAGCTTTCAAGATTAAAATTCTGATGTCATTTCTGTTAAAAGCTACTTTTTTTTTTTTTTGTCTCAACAAGGAGTAATATCTGCATGAATTAGGGTGTCTCTGGACACAGAAAGGTAAAGATCCATGTGAAAAGCCTGGGAAAGGAGCATGGTCATGACTTGGCAACCCATTGAACAGAGCAGTGGCAATGAGGTAATTAACAGAGAAGGCAATTAAGGTTTTAATCCTGGTTGAGTGTAAGAATAAAAGTCCCATTAATGACACAGATTCAGTAGGAAGACTTGCCTGAAGGGAAAGAAGAGTCAGAATATTTTAAATAATTATGCTTCATTGGACATGTATTACTATAAAGCCTATAAATAAAGTAAAAAGTCCTGACCTGTTCATACAGAACACTTCTGCCTACAAAGAACTTTTGACTTTCACTACTTGGTCATAGTTCACAAGTTACTGTTAACCCCATTGACTGTTTTCTGAACACTGCAAATGCCTGCACGCTGACATTCCTTAAACTGCAGTTTCCCAGGCCATAAATGAGAATAAAAGCTGCCTAATACTTAGCTCATAGCAAAGTTTGAGGATTAATGAGAATGCTTATAAAGTGCTTTTAGCTCCACAGAAGAATAGGTACAATATAAATGAGTCACATTATTCCAGTGACAAATACGATCCATAAACTGTCCAATAGAACTGAAAAAAAAAAATCCAATCTCTGTTGCTCCTTCTGATACTGCCTATTGGCCTGCTACTGCTTTTTTGATTCCTTTGAGGTTCCCATGAGGAAAAAACTTAAAATTTCTGCACTATGCCCAACTTGTAAGGTGTACTGAGATACACAAATCAAGCAGATCATAAGACAGGCTTTGCTCACTTGCTCATCGTACTTTTGGTATGAAATGAAACATAAGGAGTGACACACTTGCAAGGTTGCTTCAAAGAAAATATAAATCATATGAAAGCAAGAGGGCTATTTTTAGAATGTGTTATGTTAAAGTTGAATCCATTTTTCAGTACAAAAGACATCAACTATTTTCAGAGGGCATTTAGAACTTATTTGAACTTTTCAAAGATTTCAAAATAATTTCAAGTTTCAATAAAACATCAATGAGATGCTAGATTTAAAAGATTCAGCATTGTAACCGTATTGCCTATATACTGATCTAAGACTGATAAAATTAAATGGTTCTCCATAAGCAATAGGAAATTCTAAAACATTAATGTCAAAGTAATAACATAGCATTATATAAAGACTCAATAGTCTAAATCTGCATTTTAGTTATCAATAAACAGTATCCAGACTCTTTAGATAGTCTGAGAACAATTATAGACTGTCATACTACTCTTATATATTTAGCAATTTATGGAGATAGGAAAAATTGAGAGGAGAAATAACGTGTAGAGGCACAAAGTTAGTTATTCAGTGAGCCGGCCTCTGGAAAACAGAGATGTAATTAAGATGTAAGTATGAGGATAACATCAGACTCATCATACTGATTTTAGCTGGAAGACAAACTAGAGTTATATTATTTAGTTGATAATATGAAAGGGAATTCCAACAAAAAGATAAAATATTCCCTTTAATAGTAAGATTGAAATCCCAAAGTTGTGTACTGAATATTTTAAACTAGAGTATATTTCAAAATAATGCCATAGAGAATCTTTAAGTCTTCATTGCTTTCAAGCTTCCAAATTAACACACATATATGTTAACACACATGTATACATATACACATGTGTTATATATATATACATATATATGTTAACACACATATACATATAGAACTCAAAGAAGAAGGAGCTTTATCATTTTAATAAAATATGCAGGTTAATTACTGGGAAGTGGTAGAATTTAGAATGGTAGCTCTCAATGCATAATTTAACAACCAAAGAATATAAAATCAGAATATTAAAGATGAAAGGATTTATAGAATAATAATGTTTCTCTTTGGAGGATGGCAGGGAATTGTATTAATTTTTAATTATTTAAGTAAAATGCATAAAGCTATTCTTATTATAAAAACAAGAACATTGAAGTTAAGCTAAAGAGCATTCGGCCATGCCCCACTTTCATTTCCCTGTATACTACCAAGAGGCACTCTCATCAATATAGTGTCTCCTAAACTTTATATTATTTTAATGAATACAAAATTTTAAAATAACTGTATAATATTATTTTACTTTCTTTTATTTAAAGATTTTCATATATATATTACTCTGTGGCATTTCTTTTTCACTCAATAAGAAAGCCTTAAAGACCCTCCTTATTTAAGTTCGCAGCTGTTGTTCTTTTATTATTCTTTGTGGATGTTACATAGTATTCCATAATTCTAATAGTATTCTAATATACTTAGACGAATCTAAATTTTGCTATTGCAATAAAAACCTCCATGAATTTTCTTGTATATATAATCACTTGCATATGTGTGACGGTTTCTGTAAGGCTGCTACAGAGAAATGGATTTGGGTCAGCAAGTATGAGCATTTTAAATTTTTACATATCTCAATGAATTGTACTCAAAAGTGCCTGCACCTATTTTTTTCTCTCATGAGCACTGTAGGATACGACACATATTCCTATCCTCCAAAAACCCTCTAAGCAAAAGAAACTACATATGTAAAGGCCTTGGATTAAGAAACAGTGTAGTCTACCAGAAGAAACAAAAGAGGTCATATGACTGGAGTGGTGAAAAAGAAAGTTAAAGAATTCATATAGGGGGTTTATATCAGGAAACATAGCTTGTCTTTAAGAGCAAGATAATCAGTTAGGTTTTCCTGCTTTCCCAAGGGCATTTCTGAAAATTTTAGAAATTAAAAAAATACAAAAATGCATAAATAAGAAATACGTATATATAGGTATATGTGTGTGTACATATATGTGTTTCTATCATTCAGAATTAACAAAATTTATATTAATATTTTAATATATATACCTTTTTCTTTTAAAATAACACAATACAAATAAAGTTAGAGTCTTCTTTACTACCTGCAGAATGACTGCCGTCTCTCCATCCCTTTCCAGAAAGAACTAATATCATTCATTTTGTTTCTTAAGCCTTTTACTTTATACTCTGTATTTTAATATATAACCATAAACAATCAATACTGTCAGGTTCTAATACATGTTGACTTAGGAACAAGCCAGATAAAAATAAATATACATAGTGTGCTATCATTTACATAATCTAAAAAATTAACAACAGCGAGCACTACAACTTTTACACAGAGGGGTATGGCATGATCAGACCTGGTATTTTGAAACTTCATTTATGATATATCAGAGAAGGGACTGGAAGCTTTAAAACAGGATGCAGTGAGATGAGTTAGGAGGCAGATGTAGTTGTCTCAATGAAAATTAAAGTTGGCTTTGTTCATGGTGGAAGCAATTGAGGTAGAAAAACAATGGAAAGAATTGAGACTTATGAGTTAGAATGAACAAGACAGACTGAAAAGAGGTAGGAGTTAAGAGAGGCAGGCGTCTGGTAAACTTCTAGACTGAGAGTGCCAGGTAAATTCTCCTCACACTCCGCATGCTTAGGTAACTTGGGCTGAACTCCTCAACCTCATCCTCCACTAGCCACTCAGATTTCTCACCTAAGCTAAGAAATTCCCTGTTTGCTGAACAACAAACAGGAATAGGTGATTCAGTGACTGGGTATGTTGTACTAAAGTGGAATGAAGTCTGAAATCTTTAAGAAATATATTGCAGTCAGTAAACAATTCCTTCATTTCAGCATTATGCAGCAAAGAAGTGTTTTTTTATTTATTTCAAAAAAACATGTTGAGTACTTCTCATATTCTAGCTATATGCTAAAGGTACCATAATAAACACTACTGTATAGAAGTCAAGGTACAGAAGTCAAGTTGTATGCCATCAAGTAATCAGGTAGTTTTATAAATATAAGATACAAAAACAGGTTTAAAAATTTGAGGCATGCTAGAAATGCTCATTATCTAAATCTGGGGAATGATCATACAGCTGTAAACATGAACAGTGATCTTTATGTTTCAGATTAGTGCCATTTATGTTCTTGAGTACATGGTTTCAAAAAAAAAAGTGAAGATCATATTAAAAAAGAAATGTTCTGTATTAACACAAATGAACAGTTAATATGTGAAAGAAATACGCACGATAAGTCCATGTTTCTACAATTTCCAATCCACAAGAACTTATACAATAGATTACAAGAGTATGATTCCAACAGTATGAGGATCCTGAAGCAACATTTGGGTATGGATGAAAGTAAATTGAATTACCTTATTGTATTCCTGCCTCAGAGGAGTAGTATAAAAATTTGCACATTTTAAAAATATGCCTATTGGAAAATGCCAAAGAAGCATCAGTCATCTAGTCTAGAAAACAAAAAATGTAATATTTTTAAGAGTATGAAATATACATTCAATGACGGCTATTCAGAGAGAAAGAAAAACATTTCAAGTTATGAATTGCAACTAAATTATTACCTGCCATTGTTGTGAAATATTACTTGTGTTATCCAGAAAATTTGGCAAAATATTTTATAATAAATATTCTTAGCTAAATTTTTAACATATATGTGATATGCATCTGCCTTTAGTCAGCAATTATTACTGTATATAAAGTGAATCATTTAATAATTGTGTAATTGTTTCAGGAAGAATGTAGAAAAAGAAATTCATTTAAATGTTTGGAATTTTTTTCATTTTCTAGTTCCATAAATGTAGGGATTTAAGGTGCTTAGCTACTGGAAGTACAAATGCCTTTGCAATATGCAATATGAGAAACAGTCTCCCAAATTTACTAGAAATATTCTGATTCTTTCATCTATTTCTTTCTTCTGTTGTAAATTCTTAAAAACAGGCTTTCAGAGTGTTTCCAATATTGATTCAGTAGTTTGATTCTTTCTGAGTCCTAAGTCCTAGAAAGTAACTAAAGAACAGCATATATTCAAGAAATAACCTAACCAGTCACACTTTTTCTTGAGTCATAAGCCTTAGGCTACCAGAAGTGAAGCTTTTGGCTCTTAAATATCTAAAAGTGTTAAAATTAGGCTAGCAATCCTTCAAAAATGATTCCTTACCAAAATTCCTTATGTATGTGAACAGTCATTATGAGGTTGCTCAGGTTGCTTAGTCAGCACATTCTGTTTCTGATCACCACAAAGTCAAGAATGGAATTGTGGACCCTACAAATATAGCACTCTCTCTGACACCATAATTACTAGCTATCAGTTACATAGTTGCCATTAGGAATAGCCAGCCGCTGATCAGCTAATCCTCTATTTTTAAAATAGCAAATGAGATAAAGCTGTGTCACTGAGTACACAAATGCTGTCTGGCAGTAGAAATAATAAATATATGTTTATTATATTAGAACTTTTGGATACTAAATTTGCATATGGGAAACGTTAAGGTTGGAATATGGTTTTATCATAGCAAGAGTTGGATTACTTTGCAATGGCGACCGAGATTCAAATACTGATGATTATAACATCAATCGCCATAAATATTTTAATACTACACACCTGTGCATACCCTTGCAGACACATTCAGTCATATTCATTTATAGTCTGGTATGTGAGTATGTGGCAGTGACTCTATATGGAAACATAAAGGACATGAGAAAAAGGAATTAACAAACAACCTTGTCTTTAAGAGAACCTTACCTATAAATACACAACAATGATAAAACACAAGTCATTGTTTTTTTTTTGTTTTGTTTTGTTTTGAGACAGAGTCTCACTCACCCTGCTGCCCAGGCTGGAGTGCAGTGGTGCAATTGCTGCTCACTGTAACCTCCATCTCCCTGGTTCAGATTCTCCTGCCTCAGCCTTCCAAGTAGCTGGGATTACAGGCACCTGCCACCACATCCGGTGAATTTTCGTATTTTTAGTAGAGACGGGTTTCACTAAGTTGGCCAGACTGGTCTTGAATTCCTGACCTCAAGTAATCCTCCTGCCTTCAACTCCCAAATTGTTGAGATTACGGGCGTGAGCCACTGCACTGGGCCATAAGTCATTGTTGATCCACAATATTTGTTACCTGGCCATTGAATGTGAGAAGTAGCATTTCAGTTTTCTCTGATAGACTCTATGATTACTCATACTCTATGAAATAAAAACTGAGGTTGTCAACCCCCAAGTACCTTTATATCAATTACATCTTTCTCAGCATTTATCACCACCTAGAACTTCCTCAGCTGAAAAACAATGGGATAGGTTGGAGGATTACTTAAATATATTTCCATCCCAACAAATATAGTATTTTGAGTATCTCCACATATTTGGTCACAGCACAGATTACCCTAGGTCTTTCTTTTGTTTTCAAAGTGGGATAAAATAATCTAGAAAACACTGGAAAAAATGTTATTACTCTTTAAAAAAATAGATATCATCATACTTCATTATATGATGTAATTTTACAAAATACTATCTATATTCTTCTAATTTCTTATCTTATAGATACAAATAAAAATTATAATCAGAGGCCACAGACTCCAATCTCCTTAATGACCAAGATTAGTGTTCATATTTACCTCAGCTATCGTGTTAAAAAATTAAATTTATGGCAGTTGTTTGTCCTGGGTAAACTTATTATTTTCCTTTAATATGAATATATTGTATTGTTATGATGAATAACGTGTTTCATTTGTAATTGTATTTTATAACTTCAGAAAGCAATGTTGCTTGATGGCAGCAGGAAGATGAGGAGCCAGTAGAATTAATAAGGGCATAAGGTTAACAAAATATCCTATTCAAGTAGACCATGTGGAGCATACAGGATTTACAGGAGATCATCTTTACACATGTACATCTATGTGTATATCCTACAGAACCTCACATTACATATTTGAGCTTATTTCCCTGCCTCATTTCTCCTGATATTTCTTCCCCTCTTCTTTTACTGTTACCATATTTGTGAATGGTTCCACAGTGCTCCTAGCAGAAATCTACGCCAGATACTCCTAAATGATCATTAGATCTGTGACTTTTCCTCAGGTTTTATATCCCATCAATCTAAGTTCAATAGATTTCACCTTCTACATATTTCCTGAAACTGTACACTTCTCTGATCCTCACCCCTCTCCAGTAGTTGGATTCACCACCATGTATTGGCTAAATAGTACATAAATGTCTTCAAATTCTAGGTTGCAAAGAAGTACCTCAGGTGTCTATTTAAAATTGCAAGCATTTTCTTAAATCATAAGTGAAGGAAGATGGGATTGTTATATGCCATCCGGGTATTTAAGTGGCAGTGCCTGGCCTTTCTACATTGTTCTGAAACTAAGACTATTAAGGCAAATATAAATTAAAAATAAGAAAAATAAATTCTTTTTTGTGCAAAAAAAGAAGAGACCCTCCCCCGCTTCTCAGAGCATTTACTTTAGAACTCTTCTCTTTCTCTTTAAAATGCATGCAAATCTTTTTAAAAGCTAAATAAACCTCTTTCCAGTTCTACAACACAGGAAAAAAATATATTTTTCTTTTCTTTTTTTTTTTTTTTCTTTGAGACGGAGTTTCACTCTTGTTACCCAGGCTGGAGTGCAACGGCACGATCTCGGCTCACCGCAGCCTCCTGGGTTCAGGCAATTCTCCTGCCTCAGCCTCCTGAGTAGCTGGGATTACAGGCACGCGCCACCATGCCCAGCTAATTTTTTGTATTTTTAGTAGAGACGGGGTTTCACCATGTTGACCAGGATGGTCTCGATCTCTTGACCTCGTGATCCACCCACCTCAGCCTCCCAAAGTGCTGGGATTACAGGCTTGAGCCACCGCGCCCGGCTTATATTTTTCTTAAGGACCTGGGAGCCATCTCTTTGAAAGGCAATCATCAAGGAAGATAATGCCCCCTATCTTCTCATTTCTGTGACAAGCTAGGAGCCTGTACTTTAGTTGGTGCCTAGCCCCAAGTTGCAAACCTATCTCATGTCACAAAGATATGAGAAACATATTTTTCCTTTGGATAAAGGCAATTAGCAAAAACAGATGGCCACTCCAATTATCAGGTGAATTTAGAATGAACTATGTGTTCACTGGTGCTGTCAAGTCCTCCTACCTGACGACTAGGTTTTATTTATCTTGAGAAAACCTATGAAATGGGTTGTATCTGCTCTGCTATATAAAAAGCTAAAAGTTATTTTGTCTCTGCAGTCTTTATAGCGGGTTGGCTGTGATGCACATCACATTCTGGTTTAATACTTATTCGACAAATTAGTTTTCTCTCTCTCTCTTTTCTACCTTCGTTGAGAAGATTTCTAGGTTGGCAGATGATTTTGTTTTTAATTACATTTCTCCAACAAGGGACAGGCATTATGTAAGGTTATTTTGCTACTCGAAATAGGTAATTAACTAAAGGGCAGGAATATTATATAGAGTGGAAGGACACTGTAGTAGTTTAATCCATCTTAGATACGCTTTAAGATTATCTATTTCATGCATTCCTAGGACATGAACAAGTTTAAAGTTTGATCCTCAATTAATAACCTTTTCTAAGTTCAATGTATATCTTGAACCCCTCCCTAGTATATCTTAGGAAGGACTAGTTTACAAAATATTTTGAATTTTTTCTTTCATCCTCTTCACTCCGTAAGGTTGGCTGCCTTTTTATTCATTACTATTTTCCTGGCATACTCAAAATAGATTCAAGTCTCTAAATATTTTAGGGTTAGGAAGAATTTTAAAAATCTTCTACATGAGCACTTCACAGTCCTAACGGGATTAAAAGACATTAAAAAGTAAAATCCAGATTCCTCAGTGTAGCCTATGATGGGGTATGTCCTTCCTGCTCTGACCTTATTTCCTACCACTTTTTCACTCGCTCCTAGCCTATTTGATATTTCGCTTTTTCTCAATCACAGCAGACGATCTCCTGCTCCAGTGTATTTGCATTTGCTATTAGAGGCCTATAAATACTTTCCTTCAAATGTCTGTGGACCACACATTCATTTCCCTCAGTCTATCTTAATGTTATCTTCTCTATCAAAGTCCTCCTCAATAATGCAGTAAAATAGCATATATAATACCCTGACATGCACATACTTTATTCCCTTACTCTGTTTAGTTTTTTCATAGAATTTATCATGAGCCTAGCTTGTATTTATTTGTAAATAAATAAATCAATGCATGAGTGAGGCTATAACAATAGGGTATGGCTATCCCAAAGTTACTTTGAATGTTGCCTTGCAATCTGTACTTTAATTTTTGAACTTTTGTGTATTCCTAACACAACAAAATTCTTTCAAATAACATAAAACAGGAATCCAAAATTCAAGGGACAATCAGAAGTTATATCATTACATTATAGTTAAAATATAAAAGGTAGATTGGTGAAAATGACCAGTGGTTCTAGAACTTTAGGGTGCATCACAATGACATGGAGTACATATTAAAACACAAATGTCCAGACCCCACTGCCAGAATTGTGGTTCAGAAAATCTGGAGTGGAGGCTGAAACTTCACATCTTGATCAAGTTCCCAGGTAATGCTGCTGGTACTGCTGCTGTGTGAACTACGCTATGAGAATCCTTCTAAAGGTAGAACATCTGTAACTCGGTATTTCATATTTATAACCATTTTATCCATCCAGAAGATAGCTTTTATGTGGAAGCGATGCCTGTGTCTGAACTGGATAAGATCTCGAGCAGTAACAATATATATACACAAAATGATTTAAAAATCATTCTTAAATTTTAAATATCTAATATCTTTATTATGCAAAGAAAACTTAATAACTAAATGCAACAATCAAGAAAAAAGCACAATATGTTCTATATCTGTTCCATAAATACATCATAACTTCTAATCAAATACTACTAAACTCTAAGTATGATCAGAATATTTCTATTCAAATTTTATGAGGAAAAAATTGAATCACTTTTTTATGATGCAGATAGGCAAACAAATATACTATAAAAGAATGGTAATATTTGATAATTTAACAAAGGGCTCTCACTGGTTTTATTCCCAGTTAGATACAACCCCTGATCTTGTTTTTAAATTCCTTAATCAAAGAAATAACTGTGTAATATTAAAATCTAAAGGAATTAGATTGTATAATCCAACCACTTAATGACCATTTGAGAAAAAAGGTGTTCAACTTTATAATGCTTTTCCAATATGGGCATTAGAACTTGGATGGATATGGAGTTAATTTTTTAAACAACTATCTTTTCAAGAAATGCTTTTTATTTTTTTTTATTTATTAGCTTTTTTATACCCTAGGCTATTAACAGAAAAAGTTTCAAATTTGGAATTCAGTGGCTGTATGTTCTAAAGGAACCTCCAAATTGAAATAAATGTTGATCTAAACTGTAGGACTATCATCTTAACTTGTTTTAATACTGGTCTATCATCTTAGCAGTATTTCAACTCTGAAATACTGAACAATTTTATAGAAAAATGAAGTTGCAGCATTCAAAATGTATCATCATTACCCTTTATGTATAGAGAAATTTAAGTTCAAATATGAAAAGGAAACCATCCAACCAATTTTTCTCTCAGCAGAGATACAGGATGAAATGCCAATCTAAACAGGACTATATAGTAATCAGACTAAAACATGCAGGAGAGGCAAGAATCATTCAAGTGCTTCAGAAAACAAACATTTCTCTCTTTTTTCATAAAAGTAAAGGTATACAAGGTTTTAGAAATCATCTAACTGCTGGCATCTGTATATGTACTGATGGGTGATCCTGATGATCAGCCTTGGTTGAAAAACACTTAATGGGTTAGATAAACATCTATATTTTGCATATGAGAAAACTGAGGCCAACGATGTCTACTCCATCCCTGAGATTCCAATTAAAAAATTCAGAGTATTTTTTTTATTCTTGAGATAAACCTTGCCTTTGTATCTAATTGGGTCTGGGACCTTCTACCATAACTGCTTGTTTTATTGATTTTTCTTTTCTTAAAAGAATCAGACATTGGAAATATCACTTCTTCTATAAGGCATGCTGCAATCTTTCCTCATAGTCAAATACCTCATCCCCAACTACTGTATTCCCCCATAACACTCTTCTCATGTTTTTCTATATTCCAGACTCGGTAGAAATGTCTTAAATACGTATATCCAGGTCATCATGGAAAAATGGGCCGTAATAAAATCACCTAGAGAAGGCACAGGGTAAAAAAGGGAAATACGATGACACTGTTTTCTTTCCTAATCTTTATCAGGTCTCTTTGAAAACACACTTGAATTAAAATGATAATAGTGGTATACAATAATAATGATAATAATATATTTGCTAAATAATCTGCAGTATACTGGAAGATAGAAATGGATTGATAATTTTCTCCAGAAATCTTCCAATGTAGGATTCCTAGTAGACCACTTCATAATTGTATCTGCTTATAGGCTTTTGTGTTTTTTTTAATTATTTTGAGAAATATAAAACAGATGATACACAATTATATTATAGAAACATTTACATCGTACCAACTTGTATCCAGAATAAACCTAATTCAATTTATCTACCCCCTTCAGGACAAGAATTTTAAAAACCCTCATCATATGGAACTGAGAAGGCTACTTAAATGACCCCTCTTCCAACACATTTTTCCCCAGAGGCAACACATAAAATGAGTATGAGAATTTTCACTCTGAAGCAAAACTGCTCATGTTTGGATCCCAGCTCTGACACTTGACAGGTCTGTGAACTAGAGAAAACTATTTAACCGTTCTGTGTATCTAGGACTTCAAAAAACCAAAACCAAAACAAAACAAAAGAAAAACAAAACAGAAAAGTGATGATCACTAAACAAGAAAGTTTATCACATCTGATGCATGTGAACTCCAACAGACAAGCTGGTGGTTGCCTGCCATCGCTCTTGACTGTTCAAAGTTCAAGGATCTTTGAATCTCGACACAAGCTACAAAGCTATAACAATTTGAGTGCCTGAAGCTGAACTATTGTAGAATCTCTGTTTTTTTTAAAGCAGTATCAAATCAAGTGGAAAAACAGCCTACTTTAATATGTGCTCCTCTTCCTTTCCAATTATCTGCCCTCTCCCCTTTCACCATTATGGTCATTGACTCCACTGTCTTTCATCGACCGATACCAATTAGGCTGTTATGGACCAATCACTTCTAAAATCACAATGAAGGCTAGCATGCCATCTTCCATGGATAATGAGAAAGTGAACCACCTAGGCAACACTTTACACATATTTATTTTATGCGATGCATTGCTCAGAGAAGGAATAATTATACTTGCTATTCAACCTCATAAAGTGGTGGTTGGGGTGGGATAACATGGGGAGAAATGCCAGATATAGGTCACTGGGGGGATGGAGGCAGCAAACCACATTGCCATGTATGTACCTATGCAGCAATCCTGCATGATCTGGACATGTACCCCAGAACCTAAAGTACCACAACAACTATATATATGTATATATATATATATAAATATATATATATATATATATATGTGTGTGTGTGTGTGTGTGTGTGTGTGTGTGTGTGTGTATATATATATATATATATATATACTGTTGTGATAAAAAAAATCCAACATATATATATGTTGGATTATAAATATATATATATGTTGGATTATATATATATATATATATATATATACATACACTTGTACTTTAGCTTCTGGGGTACATGTGCAAATATATATATGTATATATATACTTTATATATATACTTTTATATATACTTTATATATATATATATATACACACACACACACACACACACACACACGCTTTACATATATATAAAGTTCCTACTTCTAGGAACATTAGTCAGAGATGTGAACATTCAATATATTTTATAAATTTAATACAACCACAGATTACTCATAGAAAGCTTACATTGAATCCAACAATCATGCATTGGACAATAATCTTACAAAAGTAGAACGCTTCTTTCTTTTTAAAATTTGGCTGAGTATTTGGCAGAGCCCCCAAATTAGAAAACATGTATATGTGACCCAGTAAAAAGCTTCTTGCTTCTTTCTTGAGGTCGTATGCTTAAAGTCTGCTATTTAGCAGACAAAAACAAATGTAATCTTTACGAAATCCTTCCCAAAACACAAAACGTAGATTTTAATCATAACATCAAAAATACTTAATATCCCCTTTCTCTTTTTTTCTTTTCTGGTCTCATTCTCATATACTCCAGTTTTCCTTTTTGGATTTCCCAAAACTTTCCCAAACCCAACCAACAGAGAATTCCCAGCTATCTCTCCTCATCCCCCACTTTGCTCACACTACTTATCTTTCTTGCTTTCACCATGACTCCACACCATTCCCAATGTCAATCAAGCAAGATTCTAAGGAGCACAATCCATTACATAGATCTTCATAAACAGGCTCAGGAGCCCACAAGGGAAGAGGTATTTTTCCATAGCTGGCTTTCAATACTCAGGTGTATTTTTAATATTTTTGTTCTTTCACAGTGTTTATAGGCTTTTATTAATAAATATCAAAATGTAGGATAAACTATAAAACTAAATACATATTACACACTAAACATTTAATTTTTTAATGTCAGATAGCTCTGAAGTGTATTTGTAAAGAACTCATTATAATCTTATTTTACATATGTTTCCTCTTCCTTCTTTCAGTATTTTAGCTGGAATTTTTAAACTACAGTGCCAATGAGATAAAGCTTATATTGGGTTGTGGAGAGCTAATTGGTTTATGTCTAAGAGAAATTCTAAAACTGAGATAATTACTGAATTGTTTTCTTTTTTTAACTCATTATCCTACTCAGTAGAAATTAATATATCCTAACAATTTAATTTAACCAAAATATTTTTAAAAAATTATTTGAAGGCATCATTTATTCCATTTGACAGCACTATGATGAGGCACATTAAATGCAAAACACTTTACTGCTGACTATAATACTAATTTTTCTTCCAGGATTATTATTGAATTAAATAATTTAGGGTGGATGATTAATGTGCTAATTATGTCCACTTCCAGAATTAGTTCAATAATTATATACTTTCTTCTGCTTCTGAGCAATTAATTAGAGTAGATGCATTTTAGTTTACATTGTCTTGTCTCATAAAAACGAGTTAGTATTATCTACTGAATATTTTAGAAGCCATTGTATTTCACACAGTTTTGGCTCCGGGCTAGACCTTTTTCTTTCTTTTCCTTTCCTCTGTATTTTGGCTGCTTGTTTTCTGACTAAAACTTTTAACCCAATTGTACCAAATTTGTAAATATTTTAATTATTAAATAAATCCTAAACAATTGCTTAGGGCTCTATAAAGTCCATTATTAACTCTGATTTATCCCTCAATTTTATATCTTTTATTATTTTAAATTTCAAATATAATATACAGTCACTTCACAGAACAATTTAAGTGACTCAGCATCATATATTTTTTCACACATTATCATCCACATACATTCATGTATCACAGAATTGCAAAATGTTTACACTTATTTTGCAGTCATTTAACACTTTCTCTCTTCTGTAAATCTAAAGTCTTGTATTGTTAGAAAATTATGTAATGCACACAATTTGAATGTAGGAAAGAGGCTTAAGGGCTAAGAGTTTACACACCACTAATAATAACTTTGTTCTTGAATTTTATAGCTATCTCTGTACAATTATGAAACCTACTTAATACAGCATTATATTAAATCTAACTTCTCCTCAAAAGTAAAAAAAGGCCTTCTTTCTGCTTAACACCAGCAATCTTGTCATTAGCACAATACTCCTTAAATTCTATAACTCTTCAATAACTGTTGTGATAAACAAAATTACAAGCTATTAAAACAAAACTGTTGTGTTTCACATGAATTTTCATTCCAGTAAGGAACTGGTTATTCAATTAAAACAAATAGCAGTCTTCAGAATGCAAATTATGTCTAAAAATTAATTAATTTCCCTACATCTAATTATTAAAACTAGGGCTTACATTTATAAAAATAAATCTGTACCATTTTATAATTTACTTTTAATCACAACACAACATTGTAAATGTTCAAGTAGAGCGTTTAAATGTTTTTTGTTCCAATGTTTTTGCCATTTTAGAAAACTATTGGAAGAATTAATTTTGGCAAATTTTTTCATATATTGATGTGTTTCTGTGAAATATGTTTCTGATTGAAATTATTTTATTTATTTGTTTATTTAGAGATGGAGTTAAACAGAGCAATTTAATTTTGCTCTGTTTCCCAGGCTGAAGTGCAGCAGCATGATCATGGCTTACTGCAGCCTCGAACTCCCAGGCTCAAGGGATCCTCCAATCTCAGCCTCCCAAGTAACTGGAACTACAGGCATGCACCATCATTCCCTGCTAATATATTTTTTTTAATTGTTATAGAGACAAGGTCTCACAGTCTGTTGACCAGGCTGTTTTCAAATTCTTGGGCTCAAGCGATCCTCCTGCTTTGGACTCCCAAAGTGCTAGAAGTACAGGTGTAAGACACCACACCCAGTCTGAAGTTATTATTTTTTTAATGTATAAAAAAGTTGTTTCTGGTTATATATTGCCCAATATCTAGTCTGTTAGAAGGGCTACAGGTGCTTATAATATAAATATCAAAAATTTAGCATACACAATTTAAAACAACTTTATAACTTAGTGTTTAGGTTTTCTCTTGTTTTCTAGTATGTTTTGCTATTTTGGTAAGTTTAGTTGATTATTTCAAAGCTGAGTATTACTGTATGAGTTCATGTCTTATGCATGTGCTTGGTATTTATATTTAATGTTTGTTTAGTCTTTGTATTTTTCATTGTGTTATTGTTTTTTTTTTACATTCTTTATTTTCTACAAGAATCATGGGTAAGTTGTTTTACTGTTGGCAATCTGGCAGAGTAAAATAACTTCAATTAACTAATATCCAAAAGATTACCCCCATCCTGATAGCAAGCAAGAGTACCATGCAGCTTAATTGAATTGTTCTTTAGTGAATAGCTATCCAAATACTAATTTTTCCCTCCTGCATCATATAATATACATTGAAAATATTTTACAATGAAGTCCAATTTTTTAAAAAAAAAAACTCATCATCTATTCATCCATTAAATGGTTGCTTATTTAGAGTAATATATCAGATTGGTGCAAAAGTAACTGCAGTTTTTGCTACAAAGGTAATAATAAAAACTGCAATTACTTTTGCATCAACCAAATAAATTCCAAGACAACAAAATTCTGTGAACACACACACAGTACATCATATGCTATTTTACCATTAGAACTAGGTGTACATATAGCATGTGTGATTAGGCTTATATTTACTCGGATGTATAGACAGTAAGTCAAAGAGGAAAAGCCAAGAAGAAAAGTTTATTTTATAGTGATAATCCCATAAGAAAATTTTTCTACTTAAAAGTGTTTTCTTTTGATCTGTTGTAATGTTCATCATTTATTCCAAGTTTACTCTACACAGTGTTCCAGAAGGAGAACTCATCAATATTTAATCTGCTAAATATCTTCTCATATCTTTTTTTTTCCTTGGCAAAGTGAACTGTAAGCATTTTCCTGCATAACTTCACATAAATTTCTTATCTTGTAACTCTGTAGATCCTTTACCTTAACCAATTTGAACTTGGATCTACGCTAAAATCGAGAACGCTTTAATGTTTGCTCTATTGATATGCCTGCACCTATAGGCTCTTAGTTATCAGAGTTGAAGGAACTTTGAAATGAAATATTTCAAAGTCACTTTTTGAATAATGTACTCTTGACTAAGACTTGCACTAAAATTTTGACCTTTCTTTTAGCACATAATAAGGAGAAGACTTTTGTCTTTAAGTTTTGGAAAATCATTTGCATTTGAGAATATTCAATAGTATTGAAAGAGATGAATAAGGTTGTTGTTCAGAAAAAAGCAAAACATTTCAAGGTGTATGACGTATATAGTAGTCCTTGTGTGCATTAAACATTAAAAAGAAATGCAGGGGCCAAAAGATACTAAATATTTCAGAGGAATTAAATGCACATAAGGTACCTGTAAACTAAGTACTCATATACTAAAAATACGTGAGCAGCTACTATTCATAAAGCCTTAATTCACTATTCATCATTGAAAAAGATTCTGTCTCCATGTGTTCCTTCTCAAAGAAACACAAACAAAATCAATGGCTGTTCAGCAGACCAGTTGGCACACTATAGCTATGAGCCAGTCATACTGTCCCTGTGTCTTTCCCATAAACCAAACATATGTTATTAGGCTACCATAAATCCCCCTCTATGGGTTCCTTTGCTTGAAACCACAAGTCTAGGCCTTACAGCCTTAAAGCCAATGGGGAAAAATGGATGTAGCAGAGAATACATACGAACATAGTGATATGGACAGAAGACAAGGAAACACTGGGTAGAAAAGGGCGGTTCCCCAGCAAAAGCCCCAACCTCAAGCCTGAAGACCCATGGCCCTAAATGGGGACAACAATAGCATAGTCCAGAATTTGGCTATTTTGGACTTTTCAACATGCTTGCACCTTATTTTTATTTTTATTTTATTGTATTAAAATAAACTTTTCAACCCATCCCATCTCTCTCGCCTTTGCTTCTCCCTATGCTTTAAATTGATTTAAAAACTATGTGCTCCGAGCAATTTAATTTGATCTATGAGTCTCTCTGTTCCATGAACTCCAGGTAGTGAAACAGGAGGCTGCCTTTGTCTCAAGGTACTTTTCTAAATGAAAACTTTTATTTCAGTTAGTGCTCATATCCCCAACATTACCACACACTACATGTTTGGGCTTTTTTTTTTTTTTTTTAGATGGTGTCTCGCTGTTTCGCCCAGGCTGGAGGGCAGCAGTGCAATCTCAGCTCACTGCAACCTCTGCCTCCCAGGTTCAAGCGATTCTGTCTGAGCTTCCTGAGTAGCTGGGACTACAGGCATGTGCCACCATGCCTGGCTTATTTTTTTTTTTTTTTTTTTTTTGTATTTTTAGTGGAGACGGGGTTAGCCAGGATAGTCTCGATCTCCTGACCTTGTGATCCGCTTGCCTCAGCCTCCCAAAGTGCTGGGATTATTGGCATTAGCCACCACGCCCAGCTGGGATTTTAAATTAAAAATAAATTATCTGATTCCTTAGTATACCAGAAATCAGTCTGACCCAAAATGTCCCAATATTTGAAATAATCAGATGGATAATCTCGGGAATGGTTGATGTTTATTAAAATTTAACAAAAGATACAGAAAAATGCATATGTTTCTCAAGAATTAATTTAGAACTTTTTCCTCTTTTCATTTTATTCTGTTGAGATAAGACCCATTTGAGCCTTACGTAGTGAAGGAACTGATTCATTAATGAGAATGTTC
The DNA here is from genome assembly GCF_001604975.1 of Cebus imitator. Lineage (NCBI taxonomy): Eukaryota > Metazoa > Chordata > Mammalia > Primates > Cebidae > Cebus > Cebus imitator. Next base: position 1,122,672 of record NW_016107615.1, on the reverse strand, counting down.
ACAACACCATCTGGATATTTTTTTCTTTTGTATTTTGATGTTTTATAATGATAATGCCAAGGAATGAAATATGTAAAAACAGCTCATTTCTTGGAAAGAATAATATCTAGGAGATTACCCCCATCTTAATGATAACAGGCAAGAGTACCACTCAGCTTAACTGAATTGTTATTTACTGAATTGCTATCCAAATACTATTTTTTTCCCTCCTGCATCATACAACACATGCTGAAAATATTTTTACAGTAAAGTTCAATTTTGTAAAAAAGCCCAACATCCATTTATGCATTACATGCTTGCTTATTTAGAGTGATGCAAATTCCAACACAACAAAATTATATGAACACACAGAAGCTATACATGTGCATGTGCACATACATCCTCTAAATGTCTTTTGTGTCATCCTTAGCGTAAAAAGGGGGGAAAAGACTGTAAACATTGGTAAAGGGTGTTCCAACATTTGTTCAGACATCAACTTAGAGTAAAAATACAAGTTGATTATAATTCAAATACAAGAACAATGTTAAATTCAGACTGTCAAGTGATGGCTACCAGAATCAGGATTCTGATTCAGACTGAAGTTCTCCCTTTGGGCAGAGCCTTGGGCATTTAGAAGCAGCCTGCTATCTTAAATCAGGGCTTACAGCATTTATTTAATCTTTTAGAATTTCGGGCTATGTTATCTCATAATTTGACTCTAGCTCTTCCTCTACTTGGAACTTGTAGACTAAGCTTTGGCATCTTGCAAGCAATCTTCACAGAGCCAATGCACAGTGAAGTTCCCAGTGGCTCTGATGAGTTGATCTCCCACTATTAATAAAAATATTGACCAATTAGTGATACAACATAATTGTTTTTTAAATAGTTCATTACCAAAGAAAATTAAAAGACTTTTGTTTCTGATTTTGGACATGATAGCTTGTGACTGACTGGATTTCAAATGGACACAGTCATATCCTGTCCCCTTCACCCACCCCTTTTCTTTGTTACAAAATGAAATTGCTTCACGTGAATCATTCTCTATGATTACAAGCATTTCTCTTTCTTGTTTGCTTATTCAACTCCTCCCTTATACAATTTTATTACAAGTTGAAAATCTCCCAATTCCATCTTGAGCCCTCATTACATTTTACTTCATTTTTCCCCCATACCAACTCCTCCATACCATACCCAAGACTTCAATTTGAACAGCAATAGAGTCAACACAAATTTTTACCCCTAGTCCGCACTTCCCTCTGAAAATCAGATCAGTATTTCTAACATACATACTACTTAATCCATCTTGCCTAATTTTTGCAAGTATTGCACTATCTGTCTAAACAAAGTAAATTAAGGGCATAACTCAAAGCTGATCTACTTCCTGCAGTTCCCCTTAATGCAATGTCCTTTGAATTCACCTATTTCTGCACGACAGAAACTAAGAAATTATAGGCCGCCTCCTCTGTGCAATTTAATAGAGAACACTGCTGCTCCTTCCTGATATTTATCTGTTGATTCCTTTCACTTGGTTTCAATCTTTACTGCTACTGCTACCTCTCGATTCTAAGACAATAATCACTTTCCCCAGGGCTTATTGACATTCTCTTTCTTTGCCCTCACTCTAACTGTTCTTTTGTCCATCTAATGGGCCTATAACACTGCATCCAAAACAAATTTATGAAACATAAATATAATCTCTATAACATTTCAATGGCTTCTTATTACACTATTACAGACTACAATCATAAGCATGACTTGCGATGTCTGTCCCACTACCTTCACCCTCAGTTCTATATTACATCCTGCTCTCCCTTACTCTTTGCAAAAAGGATACAGAGGGTGTCTGACATCCACTTTTTCATGTCTGTTCTGTTCACAGCATCATAACTTACGCCACTCCCCTGTAAATCTGAACCACATGCCTTATTGCTCTCTAAAAAGAGAACTCCCTGACTTTGTCTCCCTCGTAAAAGCCCAGGTTGGAGCTACCAGCTATACATGCTTACTATATCATGTAAATATGTTAAAACTCAACATTTTTTTTTTTTTTTTGAGTCGGAGTTTCGCTCTTGTTACCCAGGCTGGAGTGCAATGGCGTGATCTCGGCTCACCGCAACCTCCGCCTCCTGGGTTCAGGCAATTCTCCTGCCTCAGCCTCCGGAGTAGCTGGGATTACAGGCAAAACTCAACATTTTTTGTGAATTGTTTAACTGGCCATTTTCTCCTCTAGATTGGAAACTCTACAAGAGCAAGTATATTAGGTAGTTTTGCTCACATTTCCCAGTGTTTTAACAGGATGTCTGGCATGAGTAGATCCTCCATAAACAACTATGGAGTAAAGCCATAGATCAGTATAGGAGAAGATCTGTTAAAATGCTATGTATATTTACTTTTTTAATAACTGAAAAATGTTGAGCTACCTAAATTATTTAATTTAAAAGTCATCTAAAACAAATTGGTAGGTTCCTCGTAGGGAGGTTGGAAAAAAAAAGTTTTCTATTTGTTTAAATAAAATAAATTACACCTAGATTTCTTGTAATCTTATATTTGTACATATTATACCAAGTAATTTATAATAAAGTCTACTGGAATTCAAATTTAACATACATATAGAATTTTTCACAGGCAAGGTGGGTCAACAATCTCTGGGTTAGATTCCCACGAGTTATTGATGCATTTTACTCAAAGTGATGACTAAAATCTAGAAGTAAAAACTTTCAATAAACTAGGTATAGATGGAATGTATCCCAAAATAATAAAAGTTATTTACAACAAACCCACATCCAGTATCATATGGAATGAGGAAATACTGGAAGCATTCACTTTGAAAACTGGCACAAGACAAGGGTGCCCTCTCTCACCACTCCTATTCAACATAGTATTGGAAGTTTTAGCCAGGGCAATCAGGCAAGAAAAAGAAATAAAGCGTATTCAATTAGGAAAAGAGGAAGTCAAATTGTCTCTATTTGCAGACAACATGATTATATATTTAGAAGACCCCATCAACTCAGCCCAAAAATCTCCTTAAGCTGATCAGCAGCTTCGGCAACATGTCAAGATACAAAATCAATTCCTATACACCAATAACAGACAAACGAGCCAAATCATGAGTGAACACCCATTCACAATTGCTACAAACAGAATAAAATACCCAGGAAAATTAATGCTTTTAAAATGAAACATATAAAGTTCATATTCAGAATACATAGAAAAGGAAGCAACTCAGAGTTCACGTGGAAAAAAATTCCCATGTGTAACAAGGTCATTTAAGAAAATAGAATAGTGGCTATATACATTTTAAAGTAGGAAATGTAATAAAAAATTAAATTTATTTGGACAAAGATATGTGAGTATAGTGTAAAGAACTATAAATAAAACCCAAGACAATAAATGATGCTTAGTTGTAGTTTATGAATACATTTACTAAGATTCTGTTAAAAACTCAGCAATACATTAACCTCAATTTTCTCAACTTCTTCATTTATTTGGCTATCTATTCCAACATGTGATTATTTACTGCCAATATAAAATGTCCTTTAACAGTAATTTATTCAAATAAGAGAAAAAATAGAATAGAATAGAAGCACATTTTAGAATTTTGATAAAGACAATACAAGGTCATTGAAGAGATAGTAACATTTTTATGACCCGCAAAATAAACCAGAACAATCTATTTTACCATAAGGCAGTCTTTAGGATGATTCAAAACACATCATTGTAGTATTCATTCTGAAACATTATTTACAATCTCAGTTTCTTTATTTTTTGAAATTTTATCAGGGATTCCAAATGTAGTCTGGATTTATTTTTACTTCAAAGGCAACAGTCAAAGAAAATGGTCATTCCAAAGCAGTAAGAATGCAACTCTGGTTATGAGATTTTAAACATTGTTAGTTTTTATATTTCTGTTTGAATTTTTAAAATTATTATTAATATACTAATAATAATTGTGTATCTTTTGGGGGTACAAAATAATGTTTTGATTTTTGTTGTACATTGTAGAAGAATTAAATTAAGCTAATTAACATATTCTTCACCTCACTAACTTGTTCTGTAGTGAGAACATTAAAAATCTACTCTTCTATCAATTTTGAAACATACAATCCATTGTTATTAACTATAGTCGTCATGCAGAGCAGATCACCAAAACTAAGTCTTCTTGTATAAATAAAATTTTGTTCTTTTTGATCAACATGTTCCCTCCTCTCGTTCCTTACCCTTGCCCCTGTTTGTGCTAACCACTTTTTACCATTTCTATGAGATTAACTTTTTAAGATTCCAAAATGAAATCATAAAGTATTTGTCTTTGTGAGAAAAAGTTACAAATGAGATTTTACTAAAATAATATTCAATGACCAAATCACCACCAATTATATTAAAACTATTGGCAGACCATTACAAAAATAGCCCTTGAAATAAGAAGTTTCTATATACCTTTTTAAGATTTCCATTATAGTACTAAAACTAGATTAGACAACCTGTTACTAAGCTGTCATGACAAGACTCATGGAACTTAACCATGAAATCAATTAGAGGTTTACTATGACTTATTGGCAGAAAATAAAACAAACTGATTTACCGAGTTTTATGCATTCTGATTTAGAAATATAATCTACACCATCCAGAAACCATTCCTCAATTGCATGTTTCTGACTACTGCAGTCTGAGGCCAGTGGAGTGCCTTTTTCACTCTCTCCCTCTACTGCTAATGTTAAATATCTCACTTCCTATATTTATTTGCAGAATATATTTCCTAGAGAATGAGTGAATGAAAGGAAGGGTAAATCACATTGCATTATAGAAATATATTTTTCCCTGGGCAGTAGCAGGAAAACATCATGAAGGTAATACATATTGAGGCTTGTAAAGTATAAGTATATTTAAAACATATAGAATGCTTTGCTTTCCTTGGGATCAGATTATGTAAAAACTAAGTAGATAGAATATAAGCACATTCTTCTTTAAAGTGAACCCAGCCACACTCTACGGATGTCTAATATATGCTAAGAATGTGGATGTGAACTTGGCATCAATCGGCTATCAACCGTGTAATATAACTTTGTTTCAGTGTTTCAGAACAAGCAAATAAAAGAAAAAAATGATTTATCACAGAAACCAGAAGAACATTTCAGCTAACTAGTTGACACTTTTTTTGGTGCGGATGGAGTCTTGTTGTGTCTCCCAGGCTGGAGTGCAGTGGCGTGATCTTGGCTTACTACAACATCTGCCTCCTGGGTTCAAGCAATTCTCCTGCCTCAGCCTCCCAACTAGCTGGGGTTACAGGTGTGTGCCACCACGCCTGGCTAATTTTTTTGTATTTTTAGTAGAGATGGGCTATCACCATGTTGGCCAGGCTGGTCTTGAACTCCTGACCTCAAATGATGTGCCTGCCTCGGCCTCCCAAAGTG
>NW_016107615.1:1108688-1117168 GCF_001604975.1 Cebus imitator | reverse complement strand
AAAAAAAAAAAAAAAAAAAAAAAAAAAAAAAAAAAAAAAAAAAAAAAAAAAAAACCAAGAATGCACAAAATGTGAAGGAAGTGGGTGGGATAAGGAGTGGAAAATATTCTCAAAAGACAATAGGAAATGAACTTCAAAAACAAAAGACAGAGAGGTCAACACAAGAAAAGGTTTCATGATATATATACAGGATAGTAAATAGAATACAGTCCCACTATTTATGTAATAAGTGTTCAAGAGGTACAACCAGATCATTTTCAAATGGGATAAGAATAAAGACATGTTTATAATAATGATATTAACACTGATATACTTTGCTCAAATAAACAATAATGAGACATTTTACCCTGTTCAAATCTACTGCAAGACTAAAGTTATTTAAGCAGCCACTTAGGCAGTCCCATCTTTTTAGTGGATAGAAGGAAAAATTATTTCACATTATCGGTTTTCCCTAAATGAATCTCTAACGTCACTGAGTTGTAAAAATGTTGTACTTCCCTGCTAAGCTACTCAGGAAGGCTGAGGCAGGAGAATTTCTTTAACCTGGGAAGTGGAGGTTGCAGTGAGTGGAGATCATGCCTGCACTCCAGCCTGGGTGACAGAGTGAGCCTCCGTCTCAAAAAAAATTATGTTGTGCCTTAGTCAGGAGTGACAGTACTCAAACAAGGATGCTCTCCCCAATGGTTATGTAGATGTATTTAAATCCGAGTTTGGATAATTGTTTTTAACAAATTACATTTAAAGTTTAAAGGTAAAAATTACAAATTGCTGAATAATTTGCTTCCTGCCCAACTCTCTGACTTAATTTCACATCACCATGTTTCTCATTCACTCCATTGTCATTTTGCAGCTATTACCTTGGTTTACTTTCTTCTTAATAGTAATCATGGCTGGAAATTATGATATTGTCTGTCTATGTGTTGGCATCTATACTGCAACACTGGATATAAGCTTCATGAGGGCAAGCATCTTTTCTGTCCTATTCATTACGATATCCTCAGCACTTACTATGCTTGTAGCACTTCTAAGCACTGCCTGGACCTTAGCAGGTGCTCAATACATAAATACATGTGAATAAAAAAAGAAATGTGCAAGTAATGTCTAGAGTCAAGAAAATATAAAAGAATTTTCACTGCAGTATTCGTGTTCACAATCACAAAGAAAATATTAAAACAAAGTTAATTACAGCATAGTACTTAACTTCGTAGGATTATTGGCAGATCAAATGACACAGTGCTCATGAATAATGTTAACAGAAGGCCTGACAGGAACATAGAAGGTTTTTAAGAAAGGTTCTTATCATTGTTCATTGTTATTTCTCCAATAATATGTTTGTAAGGAAATTATTAAGGCACAGGAATTGATAAATTTTAATTTGCGCAAAATATATTACAAAGAAAATATTAATATGTTTATGCATAAGAAATTATCAAAAGAAAGTCTGCAAAGTTTTTAAATAACATTAGTAATTTATGGTAAAGTCTCATATTTGAAAAAAATGTTATTGTATATAAACCTTAACTTCATATCAGTAACAGTGAGACTGTGCATATTTACTAATGTTCAAATGAGTTAAATTATCATTTAACATCCTTTTCAAAATGACCTTACTAAAGTATGGATGACATTTTTTTGGTAATTTAGAATCATGTATCTATTTGAACAACACCACAATAATTATTTATTATATTGAATCATAAGAGGGTCTTATAAAAATAACTTATAGAGATAAAATTATAAATCAAATATAGGTAATATCAAAACAAAATCTTCAGATTAAGTTTATTTTTAAAAGATACTTAAAGTTTCATTTTAAATCTTAAAGAACACTACTTCTACTGTTAATGTAGACATGTGCAGCTTAAAATGAATCAAATTCTATATATTCATGAGTTATAATAAACTAAGCCCCACAGGATAAAGTTGGATTTAGGCGATTGTATAGACTGTACTATCAAGTAATAACTTTTTGTGAAAATCCATTTCTATTTCAAGTCATCTAATTTGCTTAGTGAAATTATAAAAGGGATAATAAAATTAAAATATTTTCCTGGAAACACATTTTATTCAAATACAACTGTAAGTGATTAATTGCTAGCCTCAGTAAATATGGCATTCCCAGAAATGCATGTTGCCAAAATAATTTATCCTACCACATGGATAGCAGTAAAGTGCTGATGGTCCTTGATATATGAGGTCAACTTGTAAGTGGTTCAGATGTAGCTTTAATGAAATTCCATTGAGAACTATAACATTAGATAGTCTCAGCAGTTTACAAAAGGTGGGAAAAATGACTTTACATTTTGCTAACGTGCCATAGCTACTGCTAGTATTTCTCTATTATAAGTTTCATGCGACTTAATAAGAATTTAAATCTAGTTATTGTGTTACATGTACAGTTACTAGTGGATCATGTGTAACATCATTCAATATATACCTTCTCTGACTCTCTGCATTGCATTGCTTAAGATATGTGTGCTCTTGTTCGGAGGAAGCTTAGACTCACATGGCTTTTGCAACTGATCTTCCTTTATAAGTTGTGGCTATTAGTTCAACAATAGAGATGGGTAACAGTTATTTAGTGATTATGGGGCACTTTCATTAGCAAATTATTATATTCCGTAGGCAGAAAATCATAGGTAGAAGCACATTTAAGGAAAATCTAATGTTATTTCCTAAAAACCTGGGAGGTCATGCTATTTAGGATTGAACAATGAGTTTCTGGCAGAACTGATGAGGATCAGATTCTAGGCATTCTGGTTCCAAAGCCAGTACTTGCTGTTTCCACTAGACTGTGTTACTTCATACAGTGTCAGAAAGTGGATCACAGATAACTATTAAAAATTTGTGGATTTATATAATTCACTTTGGGGTTTAGAAACTAAACCAAAATGTTTTAATTTTATGTCATCTATACCCTCCCCAATGTTTTGAATATGTATAATAAACCCATGCCTATACAGAAGTATTAACAACAAGGCGGAGGGAGCCTGTATTTTGTAAAACTGTAGACTCTTCTCTTGTACTACTATTCCCAAGGCTTGGAAGAACGCTGTGCACATGTTTAACACTTTATAAATATTTGTTGCATAACCAAATACATAAAGTTTAACTATTAATGAACTCATAGGATGGCATCCAATGCTAGTTCAGTTCTAATGCTGTGTGAGTTTAGAAATTCTGCACAACCAAATCTTGGTGGCAGTCAATTTTTCTTAAGTATGTCAAGGATGTCTAATGAGTTTCTTAAAAATTGTTCTTCTTTACCAAATGTAATAAATGCTAAGGCAAAAATAAATATATCTGTCATCATTTGTGATTTGCGTAGACATTTCTTACTTTATTATTGTCAAATAACTCAAATTTGTCATTATTTTCCTTTTAACTATAAGAATGACTCTTTGGAATTTCAGACAATGCCTATTGACTAGTAAAATAAAGTGGAAAACAGAGAAAATTTACATAATATTCCTTTACTGAGCTATCTATTTTAATACCATGGCTTTAATGTTATTTGGTTTTATGTTGGCGTATCTACCTGGTACCCATTCTAGGCACTGAAAGAATGCCTATACCATACTGATTTCGCATTTTGTTAGCAACCAAATAAAAGCATCTCTTGGACTTCTCCAAAAAAATAGTTAATCTAGTTCCAAGAGACAATTCACTTCTATATACATTTACTGCACAGCTTCAAAAAAAAAAAAAAAAAAAAAANAAAAAAAAAGACTCTGAAATTTGTAAAATGTCTAATACACGTCAAACAGGAGGGAGAGCCGGGGAACAGACACAGAAGTAATAGCAAAAGCAAAGCAAAAAAGAAAAGAAAGGTGAAAAATATCTCACAAGAAGCCCCCTCAGGGAAGTAACTCACACAAAATGTCTGCTTATCCTTCTTGCGTTCAGCATTATGAGGACACACACGTCCTCACACAAAATGAAACAAACAAAAAAGCCCAAACCAGAAACTAGCATGTCCAGTAACTCCGGTAGTGTGAGCTCATCCGCTTTGTTCACTTCAAAAATATTTATGAAGAATTTAAAACTGTCAAAATGGAATTAAAAAATGCAAGAGGTGTGAATATGACCTCGCCCTTCTCTCAGGGATCTCACAGACAAGTAGAATAAACCAGTTCTTTATAGCATAGAGCGTCAAGTCTGGTCAAAACAGGAATGCATAGGCTGCTTTGGTGGGCAGAAAGAGGGGGTCAATTTATGCAAAGCTGGAGGAGAAGACGGAGTGTATTACAAAGCATTTCCCGGAAGATACCAAAATCCAGTTCCAAAGGAATGGCCATGAGCTGCTATGAACTTCACAGATAGTGGGAATGGCATGTCGGAAAGGCTCTGAAGAGAGAAACAAGATGACATCTGTGGAGACTGCAAATACTTAGCATAGTAGAGCTGGAACAAATTATATAGACCTGTTTAAATAATGATAGACTACATTAAAAATAGATGAGGCTAGAGATAAGCAAGACTCAGATAAAAAGGATTCTGTTCACTAACTGATGAAATCTGTGTATTATAGTAAGCAGTAGGGAGCCATTCGAAGAACTGAATCACTTGCAATGACCACTCTAAAAGCAATTTGAGAAAGGATTGAAGGAGACTCAGTTATGAGGCAAGAAGCAGCATCAGTCTGCCTGGCCCAAAGAATTGCTCTGGAGTAATCAACTCATATTTGTGATGTTAAGTGTGATTGCTTTCTACTAAAAGCAATCATCTGTCACATTAAATTAACTGTCAATTTGCTTTTTATTGGCTTTATAGTTTTGTTTGTATTGAATGTGTGAATTATAATTTGTTTTATGTTTCCAAACTGGTTCCCATTCAGTGTCCTGTAATACACATACCTGGCAGTTAAAGATTAATTGTACCTGAAATTTTTAAATTTGTTAAGAAATATTTTTCATCAACCTATTAATTCATATCAATCTAGTACCATGATTATAAGTGTCTAGAGAGATACAAGCTAGACAGATTTGAATGAGAAAGAAAAGATATAGTTGCCTTAGGAAGTCACTCCATGAAGTTAATCTCAGCTAGAGTTTATAACATCTCTTGACACCAAAATAACCTCATTGTCAAATAATGCTCCGTAAATACTCAAGAGCGTCTAGTGGACTTTGATGCTTACAATGCCAGGAGCTTCACTGAACAGTAGCTGTGCATTAGGAAAGCGCAGCACACAAGAACGTATTTCACTCCAGGTAAAATCTGTTGTGTCTCAGACTGAAAAATATGTATACAGATAATAAATACAGTCATGCACTGCATAAAAATGTTTTGGCCAATGGCAGACGACATATATGATGGTGGTCTCATCAGATCATGATATTGTATTTCCATTTCACATTTTCTGTGTTTAGCTGTTTAGATACACAAATGCTTCCCATTGTACTACAATTTCTTAGAGTATTTAGTACAGTAACATGTCTTGCAGGTTTAAGTTTGTAGCCTAGGAGCAATAGGCTGTACTGATAGCCTTGATGTGGGTTAGGCTATATAAACTTGGTTTGTGTAAGTACGCTCTCTGATATTCTCACAATCACTAAATTCCCTAGATTATCTCGGAACATATCCCCGCCTTTAAGTGACACATAAATACATATATACACATTCCATTCCAAAATATAAATCTTTTGACTCTTTTTTACTGTGATTATTTTGAAAAATTCTAACATTTTGAGTAAGAGTTAGAAGAAACTACCCATGTACTAATGTCTCTGACTAGGACAGGATTGTTTGTTTCGTAATTCAAAGCAAAACTTTCCATCTTTTTCACAATATGAATAGAAAATAATATTGGCACACTGGAGTACACGGATGTGGCTGTTTATGGTTGTAAGTAACAGCCCCAGATTTCTGGCATCTTCAACCCCACCTGGCTTTCTTAGGGCTGAGGAATTAATAACTTCTATATATCTGTACCTGTTTTGACCTATTGGTGTGTATTCCAGTTGGGAAGCTGTGGCTTAAAGAAGGCTCAAGAGGCTGGGCGCGGTGGCTCACGCCTGTAATCCCAGCACTTTGGGAGGCCGAGGCGGGTGGATCACAAGGTCAAGAGATCAAGACTATCCTGGTCAACATGGTGAAACCCCGTCTCTACTAAAAATACAAAAAATTAGCTGGGCATGGTGGTGCGTGCCTGTAATCCCAGCTACTCAGGAGGCTGAGGCAGGAGAATTGCCTGAACCCAGGAGGCGGAGGTTGCGGTGAGCCGAGATCGCGCCATTGCACTCCAGCCTGGGCAACAAGAGCGAAATTCCGACTCGAAAAAAAAAAAAAAAAAAAAAAAAAAAAAAAAAAAAAAAAAAAAAAAAAAAAAAAAAAAAAGAAGGCTCAAGAGCTGAGAAAGAAGCCTATGCTAGAAAGCTGCTAACATTGGAGAACGAATTAACTTGCTGCATAAAAGCTGATTCGCTTTTCTATCTTTAAATTGATAAAACTGTACATACCTTTAGCAGATGAGTCAAGCATCGAAATGCTAATATGTGTTAATTCAAATGCCAACTTCTTGATTGATAACAGCTGCTTGGACATTTTTGTTGAGAAGCATTCTAAGGCTTTTCTAGGCCCAGTTGAAAATAATGCTGGATTGATGAACGGCATTTACATAGTTACAGCAGGAAAGAATGGCATTACTAACTGACCCAGACCATAGGTTGATTGTAAAACAAAAATTATTTATTCTGCAAATCTTTCTTTAAAAATGTTTTATGAATTGAACTTTAAGCTTATATCCTAGGTTTGTTTTATTGTTTTGGGCTATAAATAATCCAGTGGACAAATCTACCTTAATCCTTTGTTACAGTTCATTTTGCTCGACTCAATGCTTTCAATGTAGGTGTTTATGTTTATTGTTTTGTCTCTTCTTATTGATCTCGTAATATGTAGCTTGTTTTATTCCCATTTATCTTTCACTTTTAAATAGAGATTAAGGAACAGCCTCAAAGGAGGACACAGACAAACATGGCCCTGGTCCTAGAGGAAGCTAAAAGCGTTCACTTTCCCTGTGAGCTTTACACAGGATCTTCTGCAACGAAAAAGAGATCACAAGGCCAGTGCTGATAAAGCCCTTGATCCTGTGCTTGTTACCTAGGAAAACGTGACAGCAATACCTCAAAAATCACTGTCTCTGTGACTTAGGAGACAAAGGACAAATCATCCCAGGATGAAATATCGCCCAAGCATATTGTTACAATAACGCAGATTCATTTTTTTCCCTTTTCTAAATTCACATATGTACCCTGTTTTCAAATATTTATTGACTGCTCAGTTCAGTCCCTTTTCAGAGAGAATGAGGGTATATTTCATTTGTTCAGAAATATAAAAATAATCAGCTCTCTTATCTTTCAAAATACAAATCAGCTTTGCTCCCAACCTGTTTGATATCTGGAATATATCAATTAATACCTTCACTTTAGATATTCAGTACATATAACGTTGGAATATACGCTATAGCATTATTGTAAAGAGTTGGATTAAATAGTAAAACAAATAGATATACCAAAAGAAAACTGGGCCAAAACATAAATGTCAGAAGCATTTGAACTGGAGCAACTGCATCTTGAATAGGAGCTGGGTCAAATAAGGCTGAGACGTTTGGGGCCGCATTCCCAGCCTTAGAATTCCTAGGGCATTCTAAGTCACAAGGTGAGATAGGAGGCAGGCGCAAGATACTTGTCATAAAGACTGCTGACAAAACAGGTTGCAGTGAAGAAGCCAGACAAAACCCACCAAAACGAAGATGGTGATCAGAATTAACTCCGGTCATCCTCAAGGCTACACTTTCACCAGTACCAAGACAGTTTACAAATCCCATGACAATGCCAGGAAGTTACACTTATAGGGTCTAAAAAGAGGGGGCATGAATAACCCACCCCTCGTTTAGCATACCATCAAGAAATAACCATAACAATGGGCAACCAGGAGCCCACAGGGCAGTTCTGTCCATGGAGTAGCTGTTCTTTTATTCCTTTACTTTCCTAACAAAACTTGCTTTCACTTTAGTCTACGGACTTGCCCTGAGTCATTTCTTGTGTGAGATCTAAAAGCCCTCTCTTGGGGTCTGGATTCGGACCTCTTTCCTGTAACATCTCTCTGTGGACCATGGAAATGACTATATCTTTAAGATTAAAGGTCCTCTTGTAAAGGAGTGGGAGAAACATATGTCAGAGGTGTTGGAGCTAGAGTGACTCCATCTTGAGTGAGGGCTAAGAAAATGAGGCTGGGACCTAATTTTCTGCATTCCCAGAAAATTAGGTATTCCCAGCCTCTACTGGCTTAAGGTTAAGGAAACAGACAAATAATGTTTACTAAACAGACTTAGACTTGGGAGTATCCAGACAGCCCAACAACCTGAGAACAACGGCATTCCTAATTTTGCTTTAAAGACAGTAATATTTATTCTTGTAAAATATAGTAATTAAGAAAATTAATCTCTTATCATAAGTCCTTGTAGTTCCATGATCTTT
>NW_016107615.1:1067914-1108568 GCF_001604975.1 Cebus imitator | reverse complement strand
TACCTAGGGTGGACATGTTCCTCCTCATACTTTCGAGAACACCCTTCTCTGTTTATGGAGTAGCTGTTCTTTCACCACTTTACTTTCTTAATAAACTTGCCTTTGCTTTACACTGTTGACTCATCCTTAATTCTTTCTTGTGCAAGATCCAAGAACCCTTCTTGGGGTCTGGATCGGGACCCCTATCCGGTAACATAAATAGTGTATTCTTATAACAATAAATAAAATGGCTAATAAACTTAAATATTCTACTTGCTAGACATCAAAGAAATGTAAATTAAAATGAAACACCTTTGGAAATGTTTAAGATAAAATGACAATGTAATTCCAGGAAACAGACACACTTCCTCCAGGGGTATAATCTTCCTGGAGGATAGTTTGACAAAACTTATCAATACCTTTAAGTGTCATATGCAGTAGTTCAACCCAATAGTTACTTTTCTGAGAAGGTATCCTAAGAAAAATTTCTGCAAAAACTTGCTTATAATTGTTTCTAGTGGCCTAAGAGTAACTTAGCCCTAAAGCAGATAATAGAGTTTGAAATTGATTTGATGAGAACCATATAGTTGCTTTCCTCATGTGGATACGGATTAGCAGAGGAAGGGAATTAGAAGATTTTAAAGGACAGGGGCAAGACATGCTTGCGAAGGTTGAAAACAGTAAAAGTAGCAGAAGCATCAAGAATTAAGAATGAAAGCTGGATGTCAGCTGCAAGTCCAGCAGAGGGTCAAGTCTGGGGCTGTCGTTTTACTTCCTTCTGTGTCTGTAATTAATTAGTGTCTTTCTCTTGTTCCATCACCAGGAAATCTAACTTGCATGCACAAATAAATCATTGCCGGGTCTGTCAATATCACTGCTAAACAGGCATGATCGGTTACACACTTCCCTTCACTGCAACTGAACAAAAACTTTTTCACTGAAATATTTAACAAGACAAAGTCATAGTTTTGTTTGTTCATTTGTTTGTTTGGGGGCACAATACCTTAAAGAATATCCAGGTCAAGACTTCAATTTTGTAAATGAAGAGATAAGACTAAAATGATAAACTAGCTTTACTGTGTTGTTAATAACATGACAGGGATTACAACCTGGGTGTTTAGGGAATCTCTTAGCCCAATCTCCCTATAAAGCAAAAAGGCTTATAATCGTCACCAGAAAATTAATGAATTGCCTCTCTTAAGGGCTGAGAAACTGTAAACAGTAAGTTGTAAACTTCCATGATATGGACATAAGCCACACGAAGATATGTGTGCACCTGACCCAGAAACTTGAAGTGCATTTGTTACAAAAAATGAAACATGGTATACCCACAGAATTTTCATGAGAATCTCTGTATACAGAAATTACACTTGCTTCATGTTTTAATGTTTCTGTTAGAGAATAAAAAGTGACTTGCCTAGCTCACTCAACCTGCTTTCAACAAGGCAAAAGAAATATGACTGGATGTCACTGCTGCCCAGCCTTTTTGTCCCTAGGGGAATTCAGTGGGCTCAGAAATAAACATTCACCCCATGAAGATGTGACCTTATTGTGCTCTCTGTGTTTGGCTATGGATTGTGGGCAAATCGCTCTGTTAGAGCTGTGCCCCACACCACTCCCCTGACTAAGCCCTAAAAAAAAAAAAAAAAAAAAAAAAAAAAAAAAAAAAAAGAAAAGAACTTAGAACTGTTTAGAAATGGTGGGAATTGCTCACTTAAGCAGCACATATACTGAATGATACAGAGGAGACTAGCATGGCCTCTTTGGAAGGATTACATGCAAATTTGTGAAGCATTTCTTATTTTTAAAAAGTATAAAATAATAAAAACTAAAAATGAAAAAATGGTGGCAATAAAAGCATTGGAGGTTGAAACTAAACTCTCAAGTGCACAATATAGACAGATGGGTGGTGGTGATGTTTTGTTTTTCGTTTTCCATGTAGTAGCAAGCACACTGTTAATAACTCTAAAATATGAAAATGTCATTAAGAATCAAGGCACTATAATATACAGTTTTTAATGTAAAATAGGTCTCGAATTCAGTAAGCAAGTGTATTAGTCCGTTCTCACACTGCTAATGAAGACATAGCTGAGACTGGGTAATGTATAAAGAAAAGAGGTTTCATTGATTCACAGTTCCACAGGGTCTGGAAAGCCTCAGGTAACTTACAATAATGGCAGAAAGAGAAGCAAGCACATTCTTCTTTACGTGGCAGCAGCAAGGAGAAGTGCAGAGTGATGTGGGGGAAGCTCCTTATAAAACCAACAGATGTTGTGAGAACTCACTCACCATCATGAGAACAGCATGGACATAACTATCCCCGTGATTGAATTACCATCCACCAGGTCCCTCCCACAACATGTGAGATTGTGGGAACTATAATTCAAGATGAGATTTGGTTGGGGACACAGCCAAACTATATCAGAAAACATAACTGCAGATCTAGATTTCTTGTTCCTCTAGTGAGTGACGACAGTTGCTTTGGGACTTAATGAAAGGGAAAAAAAGGTCCATTTGGTTTTGTGTGATTCAATCTACCTGATCTAATAACGGCAGGTCCCAGTGGAAATTCATACTGGGGATGTATTACCCAGAAGAAAAGAAGTTAATAAAAGATTAGTGATGTATGTCTCAATAACAAAAAGAAGACACAGAACTTTTGTGTGTCTTTGTGTGTTTTTAATGTACTGAACGTTAAGTACTTATCAAACATTAATCATATTAAAATCTTGGCATTTTGTAGCAAGATTGCAATTACCTATGTTATATGAATCTATTAAGAATAAGAAATCAGACACTGAAATGCTTGCTAAATTAAAATTCTACAAATGGCATTAAAAGGTAAAATTTGGTATACAGAATGCAATTGAATTAAATCAACATCTTTAAAATAAAAGAATTTACTCTAAAACATTAGTCGGGGTGTTCTTTTTTTGATTATGTGTAGCCCAAAATGTTAACTTCCAAAATGAAAGTCGGCCCTAACTCTGTATTGGAGGGTAAAAAAAGTGAACTCCATTCATCTGTTTTTTTTGAAAGCACCAAATTTCATGGTTCTTCTTCCTTCTCAGAAGAAGCTCTTCATGCAGGTGACAGAGAGAGAAGTATTTATTAGGAGAAATGGAAATTGTTCAATGAATGGCTTAATTGTTCCTAAGCTGAAGAAATCAATAGGACAAAAAGTATTTATCTCCTACTGCGTATTGGGTAATGGGATAGGCACTGGTGGAAAAGAAAGTCACAAGTTAAATTGTTAAATACATGTACTATTGAACTCTGAAAATAAATAAATATCTTAATCTACCTGAGCTTTATCTGAATCTCCTCAAACTGTTAAGAGTTTCATGATATGAAGACAAAAATTACATATACTTTAAACACATATTTAGAACATGTTGTTAAAAGATAAAAGCAGCTAAAAATATAATATTCACCAAAATTATGCAACATAATAATAAGTATGTTGTCAGTATTTATTGAGAATTTACCATGTGCTGGATACTGAGCTAAATGATTTATCTGATTTATCTCATTGAATCCCAATATTAGCCCTATAAATAAAGTAATATTAAAAATATATTATTACACTAAAAAATATGTAGCACAGAGAAGTTTTCTTGATCAATAATGAATGAACAAATTGTTCTCACTTAAAAAAAAGAGGAAACTGACTTAGAGGTCTGTCTTGTCACAGTCATCCAGCTAGCAAGAGCTCAAACTCAATATTGTAAACACCATGGTAGAACCATACACAGATTCACATGAAAGTACAGAGAAAGGGTTTCTAACCTAAAGTGGGGAGGAGGAGGAAGTTATAAGGAAAATGAAACTTCATATTATCTCTTTCCAAATAAGAATTAGGTTCTACTTCTCAGAGAGCACGTTCATAACAATTTGCATTTATCACGCTGTGCTGATCATTTGCTCATATGGCTTCTTCCCCATTTAAACTGTTAGTCTCCTAAAGGTAGTAATATGTCTTACTCCATCTTTATCTTTAAAGAGCCTTGAATCATATCTTTTACAGTATAGGATCTGACAAAAATTTGTTGACTGAATAAATGACCCACGAGAGATAGTGCCCTTGATTAAGTAATGGATCAAATTAGCACTGAAAGATGGCCTCGTAGTCTTGGGAGGATTTTCTAATACTTTGCTAAAAACAAACTACTTTGTATGAAGCTCACGACTTACAGCATCATTGTATTTTGTCCTGTACACATAAGGTCATAAGAAAATTCATCTTTCATACTATATATGATTACCTAGGAAGATGGTCATGGACTGAAAAGTATTTGTCACATATATGGGATTTATTTTATGATTTAATGGCGGGATCCCATTGCTATTCATCAACTAATAAAATTTACCCATCTATGCACAGTGAGTTGTTTATTGAATGCAGCAAGATTGATTTTAGCAGTTTTGGCAGGTGAAAATTAAAACCATGCTTGCTTTATTCCAATGCTTGGTAATACGCAAAGTAACAAAGGAACCAGAAGAGAAGCAGTTCATATATTTCTTGAAGTCAGAGGTCAAGGATTGGTTCATATTGCCATTTCATTGCTCATAAAATATAAAATAGTACACCATAACACCATAGTTCCTCCTGAGACTGGCAGCTGTTATTATGGTAGCAATTTATATTTGAAAACAGTGGCCTGTCTTTTTCAGAGATGGATTTAGCTGTTATTATTATCATGAGTATGTAAAGATTATACAGAAATCAGCAATTAGTACTTAACAAGATTAAATGACAATGGCAAATGAAGTTCTGCCTTGATCTTTGCTGAATTAACCTTCCAGGCATGTGAAAAGTTAAGAAGTTAAAACTTCATCTTGAAGTTTTAACTCACAATGAGGGGTTGGTTTCCTACAGATTCAGGGCTGTTGCTGGGATCTTGGAATTCCTACAGGAATACACCTTGCCTTTTCATTAGTCTATTTCAATTTGCTAAAGGATAGCTACTGAGAAACTGGCTGCCCTTGTAGACAGTATGACATTTTGGGGGAATGAATAAATCTTCAGTGATAGAAAAGATGAATAACAGTGGGCTTCCCTTATCCACAGTTTAGTTGTCCTCCGATTCAATTACTCATGGTCAACTGTAATTTGAAAATATTAAAAATTCAAAAAACAAACAATTCGTAAGTTCCAAATTGTACAGTCTTCTGGTAGCGTAATGAGTAGCGTAATGAAATCTTGCACTGTCCCCCACGGTCCTGCCTGGGATGCGAATGATCTCTCTGTCCAGCATTTACATGCTGTACACATTGTGGACCTCCCTGTTAGTCACTTGGTAGCCATCTCGGTCATCAGGTCAACTGTCATGGTATCCTAATGCTTGTGTTCAAGTCACCCTTATTTTACTTAATAATAGCTAAGCATATGGAATAATGTGCCACCTAACTAATAAACATGCAAATTAAATAATAATAATAACAACAACAATAATGGCTCCAAAGCACAAAACTAGTGATGTTGGCTATTTGGATATGCCAAAGAGACATAGTGTTTTTCTTAAACAGAAAGGTGACTGCTCTAAACTTAATAAACAAAGGAAATCACATGCTGAGATTGCCAAAATTGGAAGTAAGAATAAATTGTCAAATTGTGAGAAGGGGAAAAAAAAAAAACAAAAAACTTGTTTTAGTTTTGCTGTTGCACCTCAAACTGGGAAAGTTACTGTCACCGTACATGATGAGTGCTTGGTAAAGATGAAAAAGGCATTAGCATGAATAGAAAGATGTTCTGATTGACTGGAAAGGGGTTCAGCGCTATCTGTGGTTTCAGGCACCCACTTGGGGTCTTGGAACATATCTCCTGCTGGTAAGGGGAGACCATTGCAGTTCTATGTCTACAAGTTATCAAAAACATTAGAAAACACAACTATCATTTTACAGATGCGTGTCTAAATATCGTATCTGTTTCTCAATATGGTATGTAAAACACAATGAATCTCAAGGTGATAGATCTCTTTTTTAAAAAAATAATCTACAGTGCTTTTTAAATTGACACATAATATTTGTACATATTTATGGGGTACATGTGATATTTTGTTATAGACATAAAATGCAAAATTATCATTTCAGGATGTTTAAATTATCCATCACCTCCAGAGTATAATCACCTAAAGTAGAAGTCCTCTCTTCAAATTACTTTAAAATATACAGTACCTTGTTATTAACTATAGTCCTCTACCTCTGCTATCCAGCATTAAAACTTATTCCTTCTATCTAACTGTATATTTGTGCCTATTAGCCAAATTTTCTTCATCTCCTCCACCATCATTGATTTCTTTTAGTCCGCTTTTGCTTTTGTAAAAAATATTAACAGCTTTCAATGAGAACCAAATTGAAATTTATCTGTTGGAAATCCAAAGGAATATGCGTCACTTTTTCTTTCCTTTTTCCTCAGGAATAGCAAAGAGCATATTGTCTATCTGCTTCTTGGACTTTTTCAAAAATGCTTTAGAAATTCTATCCTAATGCATTTCTATGCAAATATATAAATTAAGGCACAGTATATATGAGACAAATGAGGGAAATTCTACGGAAAATTACCTGTGTTCTTGAAAAAGTGTCAAGATCATAAAAGACTAAAGTATTTTTAAAAGGCTTATATTTTTCTACAAAAAAAAAGGGAATGGTTGGGTTGAGGACATAGCTATGGAAGACATTTTTAGGACAATTTTCAAAATTTGAGCATAGATAGTGTGTTGGACAAGAGTTTTCTATCCATATTGTTTGCTGATTTTGATTATTTAATTGTGGTTATGTAAATATTGCCTTTTCTCATAGGAAATACACTTTGAAGGATTTAGGATGAAAAACTCATGTCTCTAACTACCTTTAGGTTGAGATAATTTACTCTCAAATAATTCAGAGAGGAAGCATGCCTGAGAGAGTGTGTAGGGTGTACACAAAATGATTCAATAAAATAGATTCATCATATGTTAACAATTGATGAATCTAGGTAAAGGATATGCGTTTTTACACTATTGCAATTCTTCATAAACTGAAAATTATTAAACAATTATAAAAAGACAAATTGCATAGCAGTAAAATTAAGAATAATATTAGTTCAAAGACAGTCATAACAACTGGGGTAATACTTTGCATTTGTATATTAACTATTATATTAATAAAGCTTCCAAATATGTGATTTATTTAACTTTATTCTTGAAACAACTCTAAAATTTTAAATGTCTTTATTCCCATTTTAAAGATGAGGAAACTTGGAAACAGAACTATTTCAGTGCTTTAGTTTAAAATATTTTGGTTTATAGTCTTTTCTGAGGTAACTGCACCACAAACTGTGCAAATTGCCCTCATTTAGGTCCTAAAGGCAAGCCTGCAGTTTGTCCTGTGCTCACTAACCAGCTGTCAAGCTGTAAGAATTTGGGTGGTTGCAGATCAGGAAGCAGCTCTATAATTCATAATCAGTCTTCTAAGCTGTCTTGTCTCTATTTTCACAGTAGGTTATTGGTTTTCATTCCAAAGTTGTGCTAGCTCTTCCTGGCATGATTGATGGTGCAGGTGCACAATTTTAGGAAAGAAACAATGGGAAATTCTATTGGGTTATGCTGCATTACAAATAGAAAAAAAAATCAATGTTAGACAAGTAGAATTGAGAAAATTATGAGGGAAATAAATTTTATTTTTATGCGTCCTAGAATTACATCTAAAAGTAGGTATTTTGTTTGAAAAGGTATAGGTGTTCTTTGGGGAGAGAAAGGAAGAAAGGGAAGAAGAGCTATGAGTTCATATTACTAGAATTCTTATTTCACTAGAATGTAAGATTTGTCTTCTATATTTAAACGGATTTTTCTTTATTTTAAAATTACTTTACCTATTTCTGATTTCTTTGTGGGTGGTCAAATGTTTTTAAACAGTGTGTCTACAAAAACAATTTGTAGACCACAGCTTTAATGTTCCTAAGTAGTGTTCATTACATATCCAGGAAAAATAAAAGACACAATTTAAGTGCTAAATTTGTAAACTTCAGTGTTATAATGATTAGGTGATTCATTCTTTTATTGAGCAAGTATTCATCAATTCATAGAAAAGCAGAAAAGCATGAAGGCTGAAAGCATGTACTTTGGAGCTCGACTATTTGGGTTCAATTGTAGGACTCTGTTTCTTAGCAACTGTGATCTTGAAAACATTTCATAATATTTCCAGATTTCAATTTCTTCATTTGTAAAATGGAGAGAATGACTGAACCTACCTCATAGGGAGGTTGCAATGATTTCCATGATGGCTCATATCTGTAATCCCAGCACTTTGGGAGGCTGAGGCGGGCAGATCAAGAGGTCAGGAGATCGATACCATCATGGCTAACACAGTGAAATCTCATCTCTGCTGAAAATACAAAAAATCAGCCAGGCTTAATGGCGCATGCCTGTAGTCCCAGCTACTTGGGAGGCTGAGGCAAGAGAATCGCTTGAACCCAGGAGGCAGAGGTTGCAGTGAGCTAAGATTATGCCACTGCATTCCAGCCTGGGTGACAGAGTGAGACTCCATCTCAAAAAAAAAAAGCAGAAATATATGTGAAATACCTTAAATAACGTTGGCCTTAAATAATTTTTAGCCTTCAATAGATTTTTATTGTTATTATTCAAAATACAATCTGAGAACTATTTATTGAACATGTAGTATGATCCAGGTAATCCACAGTAAAGCAAGGGATTATGTAGTTATCTGGGGAATAAAGAAATGATTCAGAAAAAGACCCTACTAAGGTAGATGCATTAGTTATCTACTACCATACAGCAAGTCTCCACCCCCATTTGCAAACTCAGTAGCTTAATAAATAAATACTTACTATTTTACAGTTTCTTTAGGTCAAGAATTCAATGACTTAGCCTCTACCTCAGCTGAGGTCTCCTCTGAAGCCTCAACTTAGAGCATTCACTTTCAAGCTCACTCATGTTTTGCTGTCAGTGTTCAGTTTCTCACAAACTATTGGACTGAGGGCTTTACTTCCCCCACTGGGTGTTTGGTTCGAGGCCTCTCTAAGTTCCTTGCTACGTGAGCTTCTCTGAAGGGAAGATCACAGTTATGGCAGCTGGCCTCTCTCAGAGTGAGACAGCGAGAGATCAATATAGTCTCTCTGTAATCTAATACTGAAAGTGACATCCTCCAATTTTTAGGTATTCTAATTAGAATGCAGTCACCAGTTCGGCCCACAATCAAGGGAGGCAAGTACATTAGTGGCCTTCTAGTGGAGAAGTAAAGATATAGCTAAATAATTCCAACATGAGGTATGTGGTGATAGAGAAGGGGAAAGGTTTCTCAATGAGGCCATCCTGACATGCTAAACATAGAACCTGATAGCACACTACTGTATTCTTTGGTGTTCGTCAGTAACCTGAGGAAAATTACTGAACATACTCTAATCATCTTTATGACTCTCCTGGACACTGTAAGTCTCATGCATCGGATGCTTCAAAAAGGTTCATACAACACAAAACACACCCTGACAGAAATAGGCCTCATTGGGACATGATTGTGGGAAGAATAACATTTATCTGGTGCTGCCTACTTAGAACAGAATTTTGCTGATAAAGGTGCTACTTAGCACAGGTGCAGATGGAAGCGTACCACAATATACCACTTCAAAATATGTCTGGCTGGCATACAGATTATTTTGACTAAAGGTAATTGAGAATCAGCAATACAGAAAAAGCTCTTGAGTGCCCCCTAACTGCCTAAAAGCGTATAGATATCCTCTTTTGCCAAAGAAATTTAAATTTACGAAGGAAGTTTCTATTTATAAAAATGCCTTTTTATCAGGAAGAAAGCTACTCTTGGAGACCACTCTTACCACCCATCTGATAGCTACATAACAACAACAACAAAAAAAACCCCGTATTTACCACGCCTTTCCTCTCCTTCACTTCTTATGACTTGCTTCCTTCATCCCGAAGCTTAAAACCATTTTCCCCTTGTTTAGCCAAAATAAGGTATTTAAGCTTCAATCATCTGGCCGCATCCTAGTGTTTTCATTTACTTGTGAATTACGTATATAGTAATTTCACTAGAATAGTTTTCTGACTTTACCAATTTTCCTGCTTTAAAAATTTTTAACGTTTGCTTTGCTGGTTATATTGGATATGTACTACCACTTCTTTCTCAATGGGCTGATTTTCTACAGAATGCCCAGAAGTAACTTTGAAGAAATCTTTATATCTAATGCGCCAAATATAAAACAGGAAAATGATCATAGCATTTGAGCCCTATTTTTTTTGTTTCATGGTGGTCCCCTTGAGGGCAGGAGTGGAAAGTACAGTATAATTTTTTTCAGCATTACTTGAACACTTTTATATCTTGAATTAAAAGTTCTATTTTTTCTATATGTATATATTTGCACAAATAGTTCTGGTGCCAATAAATCTTGTTCCTGATTTCCTGCTAACTTGAGAATGACTTAAGATTTATTTTAACCACTTCTGCTTTTTGCATATACCTCTGAGTTTACCATGGAATCATGAGGTTTTCATTCTGCTTTAGAATTCAATCAGTCCTTGACTTCTTTAGCTTCAGACAAACATTCTTCCAGTGTTTGTAAGAAACATTGTTCTCTCCCCTGGAGCCACTTTTTGAAGTCACAGAGTATGATCCTGACAAGCAAAGCCTCCGCTTTCACGTGACTTCTGGAGCCAGGGTTGCCCCTCTTCTGGCTTCTGCTTTTCCAAAGGATTGACTTTACTCGTCTCAGTCCTTTCCGTTTCCAGCTTAAGGCTTAATACATTCTAGAATTGTATTTTCGAGGTAAAACAGGAAAGATTTATTTACAGTTATCTTGTTTACACAAATGCAAAAACAGGATAAATCATTCACTCCCTAATGTTTCTCCTCGCTCTGGGCATTAGCAATGACCTCTCCATCATAAAGCAAAGTAGATTAATTCAAGCAGGAAGAAAAATATCTCCACTTGTATTACTTAAGTGAAGGTTTGAACTATGCTTATGTTAATAATATTTCAGTTTACCACTTAACTTATCAAACCAGAATGAACAATAAATAAATAAACAAATAGAATGCGGATAAAGGTAGAGTACAGTGTTTATTCCTTCTTGGATCTAAATATAAATGTTGGCAGGGGGCACTGTTGCCAGTAATTAGAAAATTTAAAAATAATAAAATTCGATTGGAAAAAATCCAATCCTATATTATTTTTACTTCAATGTAAAAATGCTTTATGTAGCCTTATAAAATTCCAACTATACATTATTTTTAATCCTACTCATTTATAATTTAATAATTTCCATACCACTCTTAAAATGTTGCTTAATCTAATTAGCTTATGGTCAACAGTATCTTTAATTAGAAATATTGATAATTTGTCCCCTGAAGCATTTTACTGAGTATGTTTATGGTTCTAGGATGAGTATTGTAATGAACAGAATGATAAAAAGTACCATTAAGCAGAAATAAAATAGAATACCCATCATGGAAAAAGTATTTTTTCTATAAAAGAACAATTTGTGCTTAAAATACAGTATTTATAACACAGTATTAAAACTATTGGTAAGTCGAAGAATGTAGTTTTGAAATTCTACTAATAGTGAATATCTGATATTATGGCTTTGTTCTGACAGTTAGAGGTAGAGTCTAGGATGAAGGACACAGAGTTATCATAAAAAAATGAACAATCCACTAAAAAATAGTTCAGACGGCACCGATAATATTGCTGAAACTAAAATCTATATGAGTAATGTAAAAACGTTATGGGAAAAAGAGACTGTCATTCTGTGTTTAATAAGGAAATCACTGTTGGGGGTGGTGGAAAAATCAGCCTGAGGTTCCTTCTCGGTACTCTTGCCAAGTACATACATTAAAACGGGTGGTGACTATTTACAATCTTTATATTTTATTTAGATGGTTGTTTTTTCACTAGCAATCTTTATTCTCTGAAATATTTGTAAACACATTGATTTCTGTATTTTATGGCATTAACAAATGTATACCTACTGAAATTCAAGGCAGAAGTACATAATGTCTAGCAATGTGTATGCTAAGTCTTACATGGCACCAGAAAACATTTAAACTAAGATACAAGATATATTTGAGACTCTATAGAAGTTTTTAGGTAGAAATTATGTATATTGAAAAATATATACATCCAAAGTAAGGTGGCTATTGCCTGTACTGTCAGATAGATCTATATAATATTTGTGCAAATAAAAATGACCAGACTCTTCTGAATTCTCAACGTCTGCGTCATATTCTTATTAATCAACTCGGGTATTGCACTGATTCTTGACTTTCTGGGAGGATAAGAGATCACCGTTTCCTTTCAAAATTTGATTAAAGCTATGGAAAATCTCTAGAAACATGTACAAGCACATAGATAGTTAAGGAGAATGGTGGATCTCCTGGAGACATTCATAAACCCCCTAAGGTATTTAGGGAGGTTAAACAGGGGATAATTATAATATTAACTCTCAAGCAGCTTTCTAAGAAGGTAAGATATCTTCAAATGTAAAATGGTAATAATAATCCTTTCTTCATGGAGTTGAGAATATTCTTTATGATTAGTTGTAGTGTTTGGAACAGACCCTGGCATATAATAAATAGACAACACATTGTAGATTTTAAGAAATAAATGTATTAGTGGAATTTTACTGTTCTATTTTATTTACTATCAATATTTTAGTGCTATTAGCATTACAAGAACTGAGGAAAATCTGTTTTTAAACACAAATCACTGTTTTAGCATATTCAACAAATCTTTCTCTAGTATTTTTGTTTTATTCTTTTATATTATTTTTCAACTGTACATATGGTTTTGGTTTAATATTTTGATTCACCTTAAGATAACTAAATTCGAATGATTTTTACATATTCAAAGTAAAACCCTTCCTAAATGTATACTGATACTAAACATAAATCCATTGGGTACTTTTGGAGGTTGCTAGAGAAGTGATTTATCAATCTGAAATGGATAAAAGAGGAGAAGTCATCAAGCATTTAATCTGACTTTCCTATAAAAATTGTACCAAAGGAGAATTTTCTCTTTATAGAAGTATTCTAGCTAATACATGAAGAAGGAATGACAGAAATAAAATACTTTAATTTTGTAATACTCTTATGACATACAGTCATCTCTCTTTATCCATAGAGTGCATTCCGAGGCCCCCAGTGGATGTCAGAAACCGCAGATTGTACTTAACAGGACTGCAGTCAATTTTAACACATTTCTTGCCATGTCTTCCAACCATAAATCTAATGTCTTTCCCACTTTGAGTGCTTACCTCATAATGTGGCTATAACTTTTGCAGTTTGAAGTAGAAAGAAAAACTAGTAAAAAAAAAATATTTGTCCTACTTCACAATTTGACAGCTATAACATTCATTTCTACCATAGATCTTAACAACTTCAGCATATGCCTTTTTCTTTCTTTATTAATTGGAGAACTTTCACCTTTTCACTTTAAGGAAGCACTTTATGGCTTCTCTTTGGCAGCGTCAAATTGTCAGCATCATTTATCTTGTACTTTGAGACTGTTACTAAGTAAAATAAGGGGACCTGAACATGAGCACTGGGATACCACAACAGTGGATCTGATAACGAGGTGGTTGCCAAGTGACTAACATACAAGTAGCATAAAATATCCCAAAGGGAAGACTCACGTCCTGGGAAGGACGGGGCTGGAAGGCACAGATAACACAAAATTTCATTACTCTACCCAGAATGGTGTGCCTTTTAATATTTATGAAGTTTATTTCCATAATTTTTTATTTCATATATTTTGGACTGCCGTTGACCTGTCCTGAAACTGCAGAAAGTAATACTGGGGATGAGGGTGGACTACTTGGCAATTCCCAAAACCAACTCTAATAAGGTAAATAGAGAAGGAGAGGGAAAGAAAGATAATACATGCCTCTCGACAGAAACACACAATGCACCTATGAAGCATTCTTGTCAAAAACTTGAATCTAAACAGATCAGGATGATAGATTTAAGAATTATTTTATAGAGGACACAGAGGTCAGGTAAATATTTTAAATAATACAATTAGGATAAATAATAAATAATAATACCATTAGGATGGAACAACTCTACTGTGAAAACTCTACAAAACAAATGAACAGCTTCTTTGGAAATAAATCTCAGAAGATTACAAAGTGTGAGGGAGATCTATAGAATCAAAAAAAAAAAGATAATCAACCAAATTCAATGCATAAACCTACCTTGTTTGTATGATTCTATCAAACCAAGAGTCAAGCAAGGAAATATTTGATGATATAATGAGATTGTCGTAAGTTTTAAACTCAATTGTCATGAGTTCCTCCCAGATAATCCCATCAACCACGAAGGAGTAACAGGAGAGGAGATTGAAGGTCATACAATGTTCAAACAGACTTTATCACAGCCTATCACCTATTTCTCTGAGGTGACATTTGTCTTTTCAAAAAATCTTTTATTTTCTAAGTTGCCTAAATCTACCTTCCCCTCCCCCTTGGGCATATATAAGCTTCTAGATGTCGCTGGTTTTCAGGATATTCACTTTCCTTGTATATGATGCCCTCATGCATATAATAAATTTCTATAACTTTTCTTCTGTTCATCTGTTTTTGTTTTATTTTTAAAAATCTTTATTTGTTGTTTTTCATTGATACATATTAAATGTGCATAATTTTGAGGTAGAAGTGATAATTTGATACATTTATATAGTCAAATCAAGACAATTGGGATGCCCATCACCTGAAATATTTATCTTTTCTTTATGCTAGAGATACTTAAACTATTCTCTTTAGCTATTTTGAAACATATAATTGATTAATGTTAACTATATTCACTCTCCTAATCTATTGAACACCAAGTCTTACTTCTCGTAAGTGTATATTTGTATCTGGTATTCAACCTCTTTTCTGTCAATTTAATTGGTAGCCTAGCCAAACAACCTAGAAAGGTAGAGGGAAGCCATCTTTTACTTGTCTACAGCACATAAATATGTATATGATTACATATTATTGCAAACAAACTAAAAGTAAGGTAAGGTAAAAATTACAATTCAAAATAGAATCTATTATTGAAGACTTCCTTTAAATTTCAGGGTAGATTAGACAAGAATCAAATTTACTAGCAAAACTGGGGTAAATTGGGAGACATTCATGAAAATAGGTCATACTGTTTTTCTGTATATAATTTTCATTTCCTTATGCTTTGAACGGAAGTTGGTGCATTGGGCCTTCATTTATACAAATGTGGTCTATTTATGTATGAGTTAGATGATGAAATAAGAGCCTGAAGCTTGAATGTTCAGGTTAATCAGAATAGTAAATGGTCATTATAAAATAACCACACTCAAAGTGTCTTAATTATGTATAGATGTGAGTTGGTAGGAGGTCCCAGCTGACATAAAACTCTGTCCTTGGCCAAAATTTGTTCAACACGACCTAAATAAGATCCAAAAGTAGTAGCTCATTATTTTTCTTTTTTCTACATAGTGAAAGAAATGCTTCATTCTCTTTCATACTTATTCTTAATTTCTGGAAATAAAATTGATAATAACAATCAGATTTTATTGTACCAATAAATTTAAGAGAAATTATAATTTACCAATGGGAGCATGGATAATTCTTATTTGAATGGAGGTGCATACATTTAAAAGATTTTTATATATAAAAATATAAGCCTAAAGTATATGACTACTTTATCTTTTTATCCAAGGAAATACATTAATTAATATCTAATTTATAATGATAAAGTTAAATCAATCAAGGAACCAAAAGTATTACTTGTCAAAACAATACTGAGGATATAATGATAACAAAGCATCTTTCTAAATTGTGCATACTCTTCAAATTTTCCAATATAACATTTCAAGAAAAGTCTTCAAATGAATACAAAATCTGTGTCATCAGTGAAACATAGGAGAGTTTAGGATACCAGAAAAAGCCTTTCACTAACTCAGATTCAAAAAAGAAATTACCATTAACGTAAATAAGAGAACGCAGAGAATAGGAATTTTTACGATTGTAATAAAAAGAATAACTCTGCTGGTAAACCCACAGGGAAAATTTCTTCACCAGAGACAAGCTCTCAGAAAGAGGATAAATACAGAAACAGAGCAATAAGGCAGAGGAGAAAAGAGATTCAACACTATTCAGCTATTACCAAAATAAATAGGCAAATGATAAGAATATCTAATTATTGTTAATGGCCTTGAGGCAAGAAGCAAGCATTCTAATGAAAACAGGGTTGCCTGAAGCAAGAATTATATGAACTACACAGAAAAATCTGACAGAAGCAGAATTATTGTCTTAGTCACAGTGGTAAAAATTATTTCCAGTTTATTACTGAGAAAGAACTAGAGAATATTAGTAGAGCCCACTGCATATCTTCTCTAATTTGCTGCATATAAACACATAAAAAACTATATTTCTCCCTGTTCATTAAAGAGTAAGGGTTTGATAATTCTCAACAAACGCTACAACCACCTTCCTAATGCCTTAAGCAAAAGAACTTCTCTGCTTTTATTGTAGTGTGGGAGAGGAAGAACATTTTTTTTTTTCTTTCTACCCTTTTAGGTTCACCAGTTAGGCCTTTGAATCAAATTGGCAAGAAGCAGATTAAAAAGATGGGGAAAAAAAAAAAAACAAGAACAGAACAGATTTATATATCTTTAGGGGATACGTTGGTCAATGAATTCAAAGTTTTATTTAGACAGGAGGAATAAGTATCAGTGATCTATTGCACCACATGGTAAATGTAGTTAATACTGATGCATGGCATATTTAAAAATTGCTTAAGGAGTAGGTTTTGAATGTTCTCACCACAAAAAGATGATATGGATGTGAAGTGAGAGATATGTTAATTATCTTGATTTAATCATTCCATAATATACATATATCAAAACATCATATTGTGCCCCCTAGTTATATAAATTGTTAATTAAAAATAAACTATAATAAAAGGAATAAGATCTAATGTTTGGTAGCACAATAGGGATGACTACAGTTAACAACGACAACGTGTATTTCAAAATAATTACGAGACTATAACTGAAAGGCTCCTAATACAAAGGAATGATAAATGCTTCAGGTAATGGATATCCCATTTACCTTTATGTGATCATTATACATTGTATGCTTGTATCAAAATATCACATAAACCCTGTAAATATATACAGTGATCATGTATCCATAATTAAAAATTTAAAAAGAAAAAAATATAATCCAAAACATATGAAATACTAACTTAAATGTGGTTTTGAATAAATTAATACAATTATAATTTTTAATTCTAAGATGATTTACTTGTATTAGTGATTCATTAACTCAGGCGTGTAAATTTTTGGATAGGTACAAATATTGAAAGGCTATTGTCAAAGGTACATTCATCTTGTTTTTAAGTATACGTCTTAGAGTTCCCCCAGGTGAAAAGGATATGTATGCGATTGACCATGACTTCTTACATTATCTCTCCCTAGAGGGCTACAATAAAAAGGACAGGTAATAACAGGTGAATGTCAAGGAAATGGAGAAGTTGGAACCTTTATATATTGCTGATGGCAACGTATAATTGTGCAGCCACTTTGGAAAACATTTTGAAAGTTCTTCAAATGTTTAAATGGAAAATTGTTACCACATGATTCAACAATTCCATACTTGGTTATACAAACAAGAAAATAAAAAGCATATATCCACAGAAAAACATGTAAAAAAAAGTTCATATCTGCATTAGTATTAAAAGTCAAAAGTGGAACAAACCAAAATGTTGTTAATTAAGGAAGGAATAAACCAAATATAGTATAGTCACATAATGGAAAATTATTTGGCCATAAAGATTATTGGCCATAAAGAAATGCATGCTACTACACTAATGAACATTGAAAACATTCTGCTAAGTAAAAGAAGGCAGTCCCAAAAGATGAAATATTGTATTATGCAATTTATATGAAATTCCCATAATAAATAAAACTATACAATGACAAAATAGATCAGTGGTCACCAGGGACTAGGGGGAAAGAAGAATAAAGAGTGACTCCTAAAAGTATCGGGTTATAACTGGGGTGAAGAAAATGTGCTAAAATTGGGCTGGGCATGGTGGCTCACACCTGTAATCCCAGCATTTTGGGAGGCTGAGGCAGGCAGATCACTTGAGGCCACAATCACCTGAACCTGGGAGGCAGAGGTTGAAGTCAGCTGAGATCTGAGATCATGTCTGGGCAACAGAGTGGGACTCTGTCTCAGAAAATGCTCTAAAGTTAGATAGAAACGATAGTTGAACAACAATATGAATATACTAAAATACAATTGTACATTTTTAAATGGTGAATTGTATGATATGTGTATTATATATCAATCAAGGTGTTTAAAAATTAACCCTGTAATAGATGATATACTTTGCATCTGTGTTCTCCCCGAAATCTCATGTTGAATGGTAATCCCTAGGGTTGGACGTGGGGCCTGGTGGGATGTAATTAGATCATGTGGGCCATTTCTCATGAATGGTTTAGCACCATCCCCCTAGTGCTGTTCTCATGACAGAATTCTCAGGAGCTCTGGTTGTTTAAAAGTGTGTATCCTCTCACCCCACCTCTGGCGCCTGCTCTGGTCTTGTAAGATGGGCCTGCTTTTCCTTCACCTTCTGCCACGACTGAAACTTTCCTGAGGCCTCCCTAGAAGCCGAGCCAATGCCAGGCAGCTTGCTTCCCGTACAGCCTGCAGAACTGTTAGCCAATTCAACCTCTTTTCTTTGTAACTTACCCAGTCTCAAAAAAAAATTCCTAAAAATTTAGAACACCCTATAAAGAATTCAAAATTTTCCAATTGGAAGGCCATTTTTATATTTAAGTTTGATATTAGATAAGAATTGTTTGGTTTGCCTATTTAAATTCGAATCTATAACTTCTGTCATTAGTTCAGTTTCCCTTTAGTAAATTAGGGTTTATATTAGATAGTACAAAATGTTTTGAAGTAAGCTACATCTGTTTCTAATTCTGACTCTATATAATACTAGATGTGACTTTGGTAATACCACTTAACTTTTCTCCTACATTCATCACAAATAAAAAATAAAGGAAATAAATGTTTAAATCAACATTACAATTATTTATTAAAATTAAATAGCATCACAAAAAACTGACTTGAAATGGATCACAGACTTAAGTGTGAAAGCTAAAACTATGAAACTTCTTAAAGAAAACATATAAGAAAATGTTTGCAACTTTAGGTAGACAAAATATTTCTTAGATTAAGACATGAAGAGTATAAACTGCAAAAGAAAAAAATTGATAAATTAGAAAAATCAATATTTAAAATTTAAAAATCATCTTTATGGAAACAAAAAGTATGCCACAAAATGGGAGACAATGTTCTCAATAAATATATGTGACAAAAGGCTTGTATTTAGAATATAGCATGAGCTTTATAATTCAATAATAAAAATACAAACTATCCAGTTAAAAAAATTTGGCCAGAGACTAGAAAAGATATCTTCCAAAAAGGATTCCAAATTCCAAATTTAAAACATTTGAATGGTTAATAATTTCATGAAAATATGCTTATTATTAAGGAAATGTAATCTATTAACACAATGAGATACTACTACAAATTCTTTAAAAAAGCCAAAAGTAAAAATGATGATAATATCTAGTTTGGGAAAGGATGTGCGATGTATAACAGGCTGGTGAAAATGTAAACTTGGACAACCGTATTGAAAAATTGGCAGTTTATTATACAACTAAACATATGTATACCAAACCCAGAAATTCCATCATAGGAATTCCCCAAGAAAAAATGTAATTACATGTCCATCCTGTCTTGTACATGCATGTTATAACGGCTTTATTTGTAAATACTCCAAATACGAAACAAACAAAAAATTTACTACTCTCACATTTTGGGTTTTTGCACATGTTATTCCCTCTGCTTTGAAAGGGGCTAAATCCTTCCTTTCAACAAGAAATCTACTCATCCTTTGGTCATAAACCAAAGTTTGCCTCTCGCAAAAAAGCCATCCTTGGTCCCTTTCTAAAACGTGGGTTAGGTTCTTCTTAAGTGATCCTAAGGTACTAGGTGGAACTTGTCTCTTGAGACAGGGCCCAGACAATGGACCAAATTGAGGACTAGCTAAAATAGGTCCAGGTCAGAAGCAACTTTCCATAAGACATACCCAAAAGTATGCCATGTCAGCTTACCATTGCCATGGAAACAACTCGAAGTTACTGTCCCTTTCTATGGCAATGACCCGATGACACAGAAGCTACCACCCTCATCTAGAAATTCCTGCATAAGCCACTTCTAAATTTGCATGCAATTAAAAGGGAGTATAAATATGAGTGCAGAACTGACTCTTAGCTGCTATTCTGGGCACACTCCTGTGGGGTAGTCCTACTGCTACTGCTCTACCTGCCACCTCAATAAAAGTTGCTGTTTAACACCACCTGCTCACCTTTGAAATCTTTCCTGGGCAAAGCTAAGAACTCTCCCATTTGTGGCTTGCCTGTCCTGCATCAATCTTACAATTCCTATGCTCGCCTTCATTGTTTATATTCTACATAGTGCTACAAATGCCTATTAATCTGTAAGCAATTCAGAAAGAGGACTACATGATGTTTTGCTGCTGATTCTCCAGTCTTTAGAATCATTCCTCTATTGAACAGATAGTTTGAGTAGCTATTATATGCATGGCAATCAGGACATAGCAATATACAAAACAAGATCTCTGTTACGGGATTGAATACACTCCAATGCAATATATAATATGCTCTCTGTTTTAAGGGCTTTCAGAACTCCCCAAACAGCTTTCCACAGTGGCTGAGCTATTTTACATTCCCACCAGCAGTGTTGTTAAGTGTTCTCTTTTCTTTGCAGTCTCACCAGCATCTGTTATTTTTTGACTTTTTAGTAATAGACATCCTGACTGGTG
Organism: Cebus imitator; assembly: GCF_001604975.1. Lineage (NCBI taxonomy): Eukaryota > Metazoa > Chordata > Mammalia > Primates > Cebidae > Cebus > Cebus imitator. Next base: position 1,087,700 of record NW_016107615.1, on the reverse strand, counting down.
TGAGATGGCGTCTTATTGTGGTTCTTATGTGGATTTTGATTAGTGATGTTGGACACTTTTTCATATGCTTGTTGGTCCACTTGTATGTCTTCTTTTCGAAAGTCTCTCTTGGTGTCCTTCGCCAACTTTTTAATGGAGTTGTTTTTGGCTTGTAAATTTGTTTAATTTCCTTACAGATTCTAGATATGAAACCTTTGTCAGATGTTTAGTTTGCAAACATTTTCTTCTATTCTCTAGGCTGTCTGTTTACTCTGTTGATAGGTTCTTTTGCTGTGTAGAAGCCCTTTAGTTTAATTAGGCCCCATTTGTCAATTTTTGGTTTTGTTGCAATTGCTTTTTGCATGTTCATCATGAAATCTTTGTCTAGTCTTATGTCCAGAATGGCATTTCCTAGGTTATCTTCCAGGGTTTTTATAGTTTTAGGTTTTACATTTAAGTCTTTACACCATCTTGAGGTGACTTTTGCATATGATATAAGGAATTGTTTAATAGATGAATGAATGTGTAAATAAAATTGTAGGGTCAATTGCCAATCCATAAAAGTGGCTAGGCAGGGCACGGTGGCTCATGCTTATAATCCCAAGACTTTGGGAGGTGGAAATGGGGAGATCACTTAAGCCCAGGAGTTCAAGACCACCCCGGGCAAAAAACTGATATCTCATCTCTACCAAACAAAAGAAAACATACAAAAGAAAACATAAAAGTGGCTACACTTAAAATAAAATACTACAAGGAAGTTAATACTTCATCTTTTTGAATTTATACTTATTGGGGTTTATCAAATTCAACAATATTTTTGGCTAATACATTACATACATGCCAACCCTTTTATTAAATGTATTCCACCATATGGTATTAGAAGTATCATTTTTAATTCAATTAATTCTATTCAGTAATAATGATAATAAGCATTCAAACCGTGAAAATGAAAGTAATATCCTGGAGGCAAAATAAAGATCTCCTTGGATTATCTGCCCCATTAAACTTATATCACCTGTAAAATAAAACATGTGGATGGTGTTCTCAGTGCTTAGTTTTAAAGTAATCTAGAGGTAGTTATAAACTCATAAATATCCTATTAAAATTAAGTATAGCACTAACCTATAAAAATACCACAGTTGTTTCAGCATTTATCACAGCATAATGATAATGCTTCTCATCTCCAGCAAGTGAAACCAACATTCATACAAAATCCATTAAATGCATTTTTTAAAACTTTAAGGTGCTCATAATTAGCCATCTCTTACACATTAAAAGATAGGCATATTTGAATGATTAAATTTATTTTCCAGTAATCTTCTGTTAAGTTTGAAAATTATATAAAAGCACAACCTGTGAGGCTCCTTTAAATCTACAATCCATGATTCTATGAATTGAATTCAGCAAGCTACTTTGACCTACATGTCGTCACATTTCCAATCTACATATTTTTTAGGACAGCCACTTTTGTTTCGTTTTTGTTTTGAGACAGAGTCTTGCTCTGTTACCCAGGCTGGAATGCAGTGGCACAATCTCGGCTCACTGCAACCTCCACCTTTTCAGGTTCATGCGATTCTCGTGCCTCAGCCTTCCAAGTACCTGGAATCACAGGTGTGTGCCACCACACTCGGCTAATTTTGTATCTTAAGCAGAGACAGGGTTTTGCCATGTTGGTCAGGCTGGTCTCCAAGCCCTGACCTCAAGTGATTTGCCCACCTCGGCCTCCCAAAGTGCTAGCATTACAGGCATAAGCCACTGCACCCAGCTGACAGCCGCTTTCAATATTCTTTTCTGGAAAACACTAGTATACTGCAAACATGCTAAAAATCATTTTATGGTTGGAGAAGAGGAGGTCAAATAAGTTTAAAACACTTCGGATTAAACAAAACTAATATGGTTAATTTATTTAATGAATCCCCAGATTTTATTTATCCTGGCATTTTACTGATTAAGATAAAGAAACAAAGAATATCTAGATTCCATTTAGCTATAGAATTTTTTTTAACACACCACAAATTTTTCACAAAACTCTATAGGGTAATACTGCTTATTCAATTGCAAAATTTCTAAGTAAAATACATTGAACATAAATTTTTTACAATAGTCATTCTCTTTAGACTATAATACATTTGCACTTCATTGGATGTAGTTTTATGGTTTAGACAGAAGTCAGCAAATTTTTCTTAAAGGGCCAGATAGTAAAAAGTTTTGTGGGGCATGCAGTCTCTGTCACAACTGTTTATCATGAAAGCAAGCATGGACAATAAGTGAGTAGGTATGGTTATGTTCTAACAAAATTTGTTTTATAAAATAAGTAATGGGCCGTATTTTGCCAATTTTTGTTTCAGACAGTGGAAATATATTCTAAACTAAAAAAACAAATTTAAATCTGCTCTGAGAAACTATATTAAGTTATATATTAAGTGTTATTCACTTCAGATTGCTAACCCTAAAATATAACTTTTAAAATCTATAGTCTTATTGCAATTCATTGGGCTCAAAGAATGATACTTTCTTATAATCATGGGTCATTTGTATTGCGGCTATTCATCTTTTCTGAATTCAAAAAAGAACAGATGGCAAATTACTATTTTAAATGTTAATATATTCTAAATTTTATGTGCAGTGTTTAAGAATTTCCATTATTTTCTCAAAACATCATATTAAAAAACAAATAAACAGAAAGATTCCTGTCTACAAATATTTATTTCAGGAGCAAGCGGATTTTGGCTTCAGACCACCAGGCATGTGTTTACCCTTCAAAATCTTTAAGTTTTAAGGAAGTATAAAATTATGCCATACTGTTTCATAAACCATTTGAATTTTTTTTCATGTTTGACTTCATTCATTTTTCTACGTTTAGCTAGGACTCTTTCCTTGAACCACTTTCAAGCGCTTATCCAAACAGCATGCTTTAATCCTGGAAGGTGAAAAAATATAAGAGTACTTCAGTTCTCTAAGGTGCTCCCCTCCTGTGGTACCAATATCCTACATTAAGAGCTTCTACTGAAAGTGTTTAAGATTCCATATCAAAGATAGGACAAGACACAGCAGTTAGTCCCAGAGAAGGGAAAGTGATCAGTATGGTACTAAGCGGGTTAATAGAAAAACTAGGGCACCAAGAACCATCCTTCAAAAGATCAGTCTCATCACACTGACAGGTGGTATCAACATTCCAGCATTCAGGCCTGCTGCTGCCAGGACCTGCAGTTGTTCTCACTGTCCCAAACTTGCGGTCACCTGTTACTCCACAAGCTGCCCACGTCACACAAAAACTTACACTCAGCTATTCTCTGACTCCTAGTCACATGAAATTTTACCTATCAATTACCTTCTAAGACAAAAAATTAATTTTAACCATATAAGCCAAATCATTTATTTTTTTGTGAGCTCTTATTTAAAGGAGCTGAAACACTGTCTCTATTCATTATAGCTCTATAATATTATCCTGACAGAAATTCAGTAAACAAATGTACTAAAAAATTAAAATATGCATTTGTATAAAGAGCACTTAAAACATATTAAATGAGATACTAAAAATATGTAAATTCCTTAATTTAAGAATATTATTATGAATCATTACTAATAAACATGATTTTTGAGGCTTAAAATAAGGATTAAAATACACATAATTAAGACATTATTAAATAGAGAAAATATTTTTAGAAAATAAAAAATACAAAATTTATTTGTAACTAAGCTTTTATACATGGAAGAAATATATGCTGCATTTATTTGCTTTCCTCTCTACAACTTAAGTTTAAATTGTCAAATGGAACTAAAATAATTATTTTGCATAGAAAACAAAACATTAATGTTTTAGAACTTAATAACAAAAAACTTTAACAATGTGTAAGAAACATTTATTGAGCCATAATAACTGTAGAAAGTTTATAAAAAATGGATACTAAATTATATTTTATTAATCTGATCTAAAGTATAAAATGCTGAGAAAGCATTTCTATTATGCAATAAAATATATTTTCAGGCTGTTCATTTCTTTTAGGGTTTTACATAATGTTAAAAAAGAGATGTGTTCTAATAACTAATGTCTTATATGGTAAAGGATAAATTTTATTAGTTTTTTATCATATTTATTCTCATAAGTTGAAAATATCCCCATAGAAAAAGATGTTGGAAATATTAAAAAAAAGTTTAAAGTTTTATAATTAATACTCAGATTCCATTATATTCAGTTTTTCGGACACAGAGTTTCTATACTCTGTAAACTAGAAAGTATTATAGACAAAGAAATGTCATTAAATGGTGTCTGTATTATATGCTTTCAGCCAATATGCTTGCTGCAGTTTTTTAAAACAAAAAGATTTTTTTAAAATTCTGCAATATATTAATTACTGAATACATGATTTCTGCATTTCTCCATATATAGAAAAAAGGGATTGTTTCCTAAAATGCAGCACGGCATGGGCTTACCAATGAAAAAATTTTGTATTATTTTCTTAATTTTCATAAGGATACTTAGTTGATAGCTTAAAAGTGCTGTTGAATTTTATCGAAGGCCTTCCCTGCATCTATTGAGATAATCATGTGGTTTTTGTCTTTGGTTCTGCATATGTTGAACCAGCCTTGCGTCTCCAGGATGAAGCCTACTTGATCATGATAAATAAGCTTTATGATGTGCTGTTGCAATCAGTTTGCCATTATTTTATTGAAGATTTTTGCATCAATGTTCATCATGGATACTTGCCTGAAGTTTTTTGTTGTTGTTGTTGAGTCTCTGCAGGGTTTTGGTAACAGGATGATGTTGGTCTCATAAAATGATTTGGGAAGGATTTCTCCTTTTTGTATTGTTTGGAATAGTTTCAGAAGGAATGGTCCCAGCTCCTCTTTGTATGCCTGGTAGAATTCAGCTGTGAACCTATCTGGACCTGGACTTTTTTTGGTTGATAGGCTAATAATTGCTGCCTCAACTTCAGCCCTTGTTATTGGTCTATTTAGGGTTTTAAGGGTTTTATTAACTTCTTCCTGGTTTAGGCTTGGGAGGGTGCAAGTGTCCAGGAATATATCCATTTCTTCTAGATTTACTTGTTTATGTGCATAGAGTTGTTTGTAGTAAACTCTAGTGGTAGTTTTTATTTCTGTGGAATCTGTGGTGATATCCCCTTTATCATTTTTTATTGCATCTATTTGATTTTCTTTCTTTCTTTCTTTCTTCCTTTCTTTCCTTTCTTTCATATCTCTCTCTCTCTCTCTCTCTCTCTCTCTCTCTCTCTCTCTCTCTCTCTCTCTCTCTCCCTCTCTCTCTCTCTCTCTCTCTCTTTCTCTCTTCCTTTCTTTCATGGAGTTTCACTCGTTACCCAGGCTGGAGTGCAATGGTGTGATCTCAGCTCACCGCAACCTCCGTCTGCTGGGTTCAAACAATTCTCCTGCCTCAGCCTCCTGAGCAGCTGGGACTACAGGCATGTGCCACCATGCCCAGCTAATTTTAGTATTTTTAATAGAGATGGGGTTTCACGATGTTGACCAGGATGGTCTCGATCTCTTGACCTCGTGATCCACCCATCTCGGCCTCCCAAAGTGCTGGGATTATAGGCGTGAGCCACCGCGCCCGGCCTCTTTACTTTCATATTAATCTGGCTAGAGGTCTATTTTGTTGATCTTTCCAAAAAACCAGCTCCTGGAATTACTAATTTTTTGAAGGTTTTTTTTATGTCTCTATCTCCTTCAGTTCTTCTCTGATCTTAGTTTTTGTCTTCTGCTAGCTTTTGAGTTTTTTTTAATCCTGCTCCTCTAGCTCTTTCAGTTTTGATGATAGAATGTGAATTTTAGATCTTTTCTCACTTCTCATGAGGGCATTTATTGCTATAAATTTCCCTCTAGACACTGCTTTAAATATGTCCCAGAGATTCTGGTAAATTGTGTCTTCATTCATGTTTGTTTTGAAGAACATTTTTATTTCTGCCTTCATTTTATTGTTTATCCAGTCGACATTCAGGAGCCAGTTATTCAGTTTCTATGAGGTTGTGTGATTCTGAGTTGGTTTCTTAATCCTGAGTTCTAATTTGATTGCACTGTGCTCTGAGAGACTGTTATTATTCCATTCTTTTGCATTTGCTGAGGAGTGATTTACTTCCAATTATGTGGTCAATTTTAGAGTAGGGGCAATGTGGGGCTGAGAAGAATGTATATTCTATGGATTTGGGGTGGAGAGTTCTATTAGGTCCACATGGTCCAGATATGAGTTCAAGTCCTGAATATTCTTGTTAATTTTCTGTCTTGTTGATCTGTCTTATATTGACAGTGGAGTGTTAAATCTCCCACTGTTATTGTGTGGGAGTCTAGGTCTGTTTGTAGGTCTTTAAGATCTTGCTTTATGCATCTGGGTGCTCCTGTATTAGGTGTGTATATATTTAAGATTGTTAGCTCTTCTTGTTGCATGGAAGTTCTAGCCAGAGAAATCAGGCAATAAAAAGAAATAAAGGGTATTCAATTAGAAAAGGAGGAAGTCAAACTGTCTCTATTTGCAGATGACATGATGGTATATTTAGAAGACCACATTGTCTCAGCCCAAAATCTCCTTAAACTGATAAGCAACTTCAGCAATGTCTCAAGATACAAAATCAATGTGCAAAAATCACAAGCATTCCTATACACCAATAACAGACAAGCAGAGAGCCAAGTCAATTGTGAACTCCCATTCATAACTGCCACAAAGAGAAAGAATACCTAGGAATACAACTAAAATGATATAAAGGACCTCTTCAGGGAGAACCACAAACCACTACTCAAGGAAATAAAAGAGGACACAAACAGATAGAAAAACATTCCATGCTCATGGTTAGGGAGAATCAATATCATGAAAATAGCCATACTGCCCAAAGTAATTTATACATTCAACACCATCCCCATCAAGCTACCAATTACCTCCTTCACAGAACTGGAAAAAACCACCTTAAACTTCATGTGGAGTCAAAAGAGAGCCAGTATAGCCAAGACAATCCTAAGCCAATGGAACAAAGCTGGAGGCACCACGCTACCTGACTTCAAACTATAATACAAGGCTACAGTAATCAAAACAGCATAGTACTGGTACCAAAACAGAGATATAGACCAAGGGAACAGAACACAGGCCATTAAGGCAATGGCAGACATATACAACCATCTTATCTTTGACAAACCTCACAAAAACAAGCAATGGGGAAAGAGTTCCCTGTTTAATAAATGGTGTTGGGAAAACTGGCTAGCCATATGCAGAAAGCAGAAACTGGACCCCTTCCTGACACCTTACACTAAAATTAACTCCAGATGGATTAAAGACTTAAACATAAGACCTGACACCATAAAAAACCCTAGAAGAAAACCCAGGCAAAACCATTCAGAACATAGGCATAGGCAAGGACTTCATGACTCAAACACCAAAGCAATGGCAACAAAAGCCAAAAAAGACAAATGGGATCTAATTAAACTCCAGAGCTTCTGTACAGCAAAAGAAAGAATTATTAGAGAGTTATTAGAGTGAATTGGCAACCAACAGGATGGGAAAAAATTTTTGCAATCTACCCATCTGAAAAAGGGCTAATATCCAAAATCTACAAAGAACTAAAACAGATTCACAAGAAAGAAAAAAAAAAAAAAAACCATTCAAAAGCGGGGGAAGGATATGAACAGACACTTTTCAAAAGAAGACATACATGAGGCCAACAAACATGAAAAAATGCTCTTCATCATTGTTCATTAGAGAAATGCAAATCAAAACCACATTGAGATACCATCTCACGTCAGTTAGAATGGTGATCATTAAAAAAAATCTGGTGACAACAGATGCTGGAGAGGATGTGGAGAAAGAGGAAGCCTTTTGCACTGTTGGTGGGGGTGTAAACTAGTTCAACCATTGTGGAAGACAGTGTGGCAATTCCTCAAGGACCTAGAAATAGACATTCCATTTGACCCAGCAATCACATTACTGGGTATATTCCCAAAGGATTAGAAATCATTGTATTATATAGACACATGCACACATATGTTCATTGTGGCACTGTTTACAATATCGAAGACGTGGACCCAACCCAAATGCCCATTGATGATAGACTGGACAAAGAAAATGTGGCACATTTACACCATGGAATACTATGCAGCCACAGAAAACGATGAGTTCGTGTCCTTTGTAGGGACATGGATGAATCTGGAAATCTTTTTGCAGAGATGGGTTTTCTTCAAGTTTCCCAGGCTGGTCTCAAACTCCTGGGCTCAAATGATCCACCTGCCCCAGCCTCCCAAAATGCTAGGTTTATAGCCACCACATCTGGCCTATATAATATATAATTCTTTAATTCTTTTTTTTTTTTTTTTTTTGAGATGGAATGTCTCTCTGTCACCCAGACTGGAGTGCAGTGGCACAACCTCAGCTTACTGCAACCTCCGCCCCACCTCCTGGGTTCAAGTGATTCTCCTACCTCAGCTTCCCGAGTAGCTGGGATTATACCTGCCACCATGCCCAGCTAATTTTTGTAATTTTAGTAGAGATGGGATCTCCCCATGTGGTCCAAGCTGGCCTCCCAAAGTGCTGGGATTACAGGTGTGAGCCACCGTGTCCAGCCAGGCCTATACAACTTTAAAAAGAAAAATTAAGAAAACATATTATGACAGAATTAAAAGAAGGCTTTTTTTCAGCCATAAGATTAAAAATATGAGCAATAAAATAAAGCAAATAAATTTATCAAAACTCTAAACTGGTTTTTAAAAAGTAATTATAAAGAAATTGAAATTCAAGCTACAACTTGGTACAAAATATATGAAATATGTATATCTGACAAATGGCTTGCATCTGGAATATATAAACATTTAATAGAAAGAAATATGTACATATATACTAAACAAAAGGCATAGACAGATCCTTACATAAAGATATACTATGGCCATAAGCATATAAAAAATGCTCAAAATAATTTGTAAGCAGAGAAATGAAAATTGAAACTATAATCAGAGTCATATACACACATATTAGAATATTAAAATAAAGACTGATAATATGAGTGTTTCCAGGATGTAGAGCAAGGAGACTCTCATACACTACTGGTGAGAGTGTAATACCATACTACCACTTTAGAAAATAGATTTGCATGTTCTTATAAAGTTAGAATACACTCACTACGTTACCTAGCAATTTCAGTATTGCATATTTGCTAATATAAAAAGAAGATCTATATTTACAAAAAGGCTTGTACCTGAACATTCACATTATCTTGATTCATAATAGCTTCAAACTAGAAACAGTCCAAGTGTCAATTAGCAAAAGAATGGATTAGCAGCATAAAATAGAATATACTCAACAACAATTGGGAACAAATTAATATTAAACACAACATCGATGAATATTAAAAATACGCTGAGCAAAAGATGACAGACCTAAAAGAAATTACTACATAGGTCCATAGTTAAGAAGTTCTAGAATAGACAAAATAAATCTTCATTAATGGAAATTAGATCAGTGGCTAGACTAGATTAGAAGGCAGTGGACTGACAGAAAAGGAGCATGAGAGAAATTTTTGGTGTTAAAAACATTCCTTATATCTCATTTATGATCGTGATTACACAACTGTTTACAGTGGCCAAACTCAACAAAATTTACATTTAATTGGGTACATGTTAGTATATTTAAGTTACTTCTCTATATGTTTGACAAAAATTAATATGGAACAGGGAAATCTGAGCTTCAATTCATTCCATGTAAAACAATTTCATATGGCCTTGATTGGCTGCATGTTCAATGGCACCCAAGTAGTTACCAAAACTCTTCCTCAATCTGAGGCTGCTTGGACAAAAAACATACTAAGTTACAGATCAGGAGGTAGTATGGCCACTGTCTGGCCACAAATGTAATTCTATGTCCCATTCTTGTACCATATTTTAAGAAAACAGTACACTTTGGGAAGATGATCATGCTCATAATGAGAGATGGCGAAAAGATTGCTTAAGGTAACTGCAATTGCTTTTAGCCAGAGAAAGGGAACACTTAGTTGGGATCTTATTGCCACACTAAAATACTGCAAGGTTAGTGTGGCAGAAACTGCCGGATACCACCCCAATTTTTTCTTACTTCTCTATTAACAGAATTACAATTTTATTGAGTATGGCAATGTGCCCGAGTATAAAATTTATTTTGTCAAATCCCATTTTAGCTAAGGCTAGTGAGGCATATGTTGGTCAAGACTTTAATGAGAGATTCTTTAAAAGATCAGGCAGAAATAGCAGGCATGTGCCTTCCTTCTCTCTCCACCTGGAATATTACAATGATGGCTTTAGCTTCAGCCTTCATCAGCAACCACGAGGAAAAGACAGGTAAATTGGGTCTAATCTCTTTTAGACACTGAGTTAACACCAACGCTTCCATTCGACTTCTCATTTTGTGAGAAAAGTATTTGGAGGAGTATTTGGAGAAGTCCACTGTTAATGAGTTTTCTGTTACATGCAGGAAAACACAAAACTCTAATAATAGATAGATACAGAGAATGCACAGACATATATATATTCACTCCAGAAAGCAGAGTGTGAGCAAGCTAGAGATAGCTAGGCATTTGGTCAGTATAATGAAAAATGTAATGATGGACGTTTACAAACACTGAATGGGCTTGCTAAAAACATAGTGACTTCTTTATTAGCAGTTCGGTAAACTCTGCAGGGCAGCATGCCAGCAATATTAAATGAGGTCTGCCTAGGAAGCAGTGGATAAAAAACTATGCAAACTAACTCCTAGGGGTTATTTCTTTAAACTCTAAGATGCTATAGCTGAACTTTTTTTTTTTTTTTGAGTAATTGTATATACCTGTTTCATGTTATGAAAGGATTTTGTCCTAAGGAAGTAGAAATATTTTACCTGAGTATGGTAATATTTCTTCTAAAAATTATTAGGAAACTAGAAGGAATGTTTTGTGGATGTAGTTTTCCTAAAGATCATGCAGAACTTTCAGGTATTACAGATTTTGAAAGATGAATAATAGCCATTTTAGTGGTTATCATTTTTTTTTTTTTTTGAAATAGAGTCACCCAGGCTGGAGGCCAGTGACAGGATCTTAGCTCACTGCGACCTCTGCCTCCTGGGTTGAAGTGATTCTCTTGCTTCATCTTCCTGAGTAACTGGGATTACAGGTGCCTGCCACCACACCCGGCTAATTTTTGTATTTATAGTAGAGATAGGGTTTCGCCATCTAGACCAGGCTAGTCTCAAACTCCTGACCTCAGGTGATCCACCCGGCTTGGCCTCCCAAACGGCTAGGATTATAGGTATGAGCCACCGTGCCCAGCTCATATCATTTCAATGGACTTGTGTAGCACACAGAATGGTTTCTAAATAATATCATCAAAAATATTAGTTGATAGTCCCTTGATAATTCTAAATCCAGCATCTTTCAAAGCATTATCAATGAAGAGAAACTTTTAAGATAAAGCTAAATATAGAAAAATAAGAAAAGTGAAGAACTGCAAATTAGTATACATATTATAATTTGAAATTTTGTTACTATTGTCTAAGACAAATCATCCTTTTGGGGTAGTTTTTTCCACACTCTTCAAACTACCCTTCATCCTACAGTGGCAGATATTGCCTAATGATTCTCATTTTTAATCAACAGTGTTGTCAGACATTTCAGTGATTTTGAACATAATATTATGACATTCAGGGCCAGAGAGCAAGCATTCTCTACTTACTCTCAGTTCAAAGCAAAGAGGTTCTCAAGAGCTGTCAGCCTTTCTCCTTTATGCTCTGAAAGTCTCCTAAACTTGTCAGTTTACTACCATTGCACGTCTATTGAAAAAAATGAAAGAAAAAGTTACTGCAGTGTTTATACTTTTAAAGTGAATGTCTTTTGTAATAAAGTAGAAATATCACAGAACCATCGACTGTTGGAATCAGAAGCATGTTTGGATTTCATTAAGTACAACAGCCACATTCTGCCTGTGAGGAAAGCTGGGGAGGCTAAAGGGCCTCTCAAAGCTACACATGTAGTCAGTAGCAGAGCAAGTGACTCTTATGGCCATCAGTAATCCCACTCTTGCGTAACATGTAAATGAATAAAGCTATTTTCATAAATTCTCCCTCCCCCATATATTGGCAGTAATTCTAAATTCTAGTCCTTTTTTAACCATTAGAGAGTAAGATTAGAAGCATCAGTAGTTAACATTGATAGTAGTTTCCATTTTATATGGGGTTTTATGGTTCACAAATATATTTTATAAAACAAGTTTCTAATATTTCATTTTCTTATATTGAGGGCTTTTAAAAGAAATAGCCAAAAACCTATTTTATTAAAATTTCATATTTAAAATTATAGGTGAGAATAATGGAAGATTTTTCCCATTATCTTCACTCTCCTAGGAAGTAACCAGATAAATGACTTCTCAGAGAAATGCATAGAGTCATGTAAGATAAAACAACTTTTTTCCCCATCTTGTTCAGGGTTTTATGATAAACCATGGCTGTATATTGAAATAATCATTCTTTTATCTTTTGTAGTAAGGCTTACTTTGTCCAGTGGCAACATGATCTGACAAGCATCTCTCAGATGACATGTGACAATATTAAATTCAATCTTAGCAAGCGGCTTCTTAATTTCACACTTGTGGTAGCTGGATTAGCCCAATTATTTTTGGAGTTTAAGGGAAACTTTTACATTTGCAGAATACCATCGTTCAGAAACCAGAATGTAGGATTTCATTATCTCACAGAATTTTATGGAGTCAGAAAGATCAGTTAGTATTTATTAAATTTTAGCACACAATCAGATGGAGGGTTTAGGAAGAAGTAGATATGATTCCTTAATAATTCACTTTGAGTTCTTCACTTTGATCCTCAAAAATGTGTGAAACTTGGAACTTTTACTTAGCATGCCTTTCAGGTAAAATATTTTCATTGTACCAGTTCCAGGCTCTTGGATCTGGCACAAAACCCCTGCTACACACACACACACACACACAAATACACACACATATATACACCTGCTACATGTGTGTATATCTTTACATATATATTTGCACATGCACACATATGTAGCATGTATGTACACACATACATGCACAGACACACACATACTTGTTACATATATATATACAGTCAGTGTTGCATGATGACATTTTGCTCAGAAGCTGACCACATATACGAAGGTGGCTCCATAAATTATAATAGAGCAGAAAAACTCTCATAACCTACTGGCATTGTTGCCATTATGACACTGTAGTGCAATTACTTAATTTTTAAAACAAATTTAGTATAACCTAAGAGTACAGTGTTTATAAAGTCTACAGTAGTGCGTAGTAATGTCCTAGGCCTTCACATTTGCTCACACTCATTCACTGATTCACCCAGAGCAACCTCTACTCCTGCAAGCCCCCTGGTAAGTGCCCTGTACAGGGTTAGCATTTTTTAATCTTTTATATCATATTTTGCTGTACCTTTTCTACATTTAGACATGCTTAGTTATACAAATACTTACCATTGCATTATAATTGCCTACAGGGTTCAGTACAATAACATGCTTCACAGGCTTGTAGCTTAGAAGTAATAAGCTATACCACATAGCCTAGTTGTTTAGAAGGCTACACAATGTGTTTGTGTTACGTGTACCCTACAATGTTCTGACAACAGTGAAATCATCTAATGATGCATTTCTCAGAAAGTATCTCCATTGTTGACACGATTATATTTGCTACATATATACTTACTGGCCACACACACACACACACACACACACACCTGCTATAGTCCTTTCAAAGTATAAGACACTAAAATGAATTAGAGATTCAAATTTGTAAAACGTAACTATTTTCATTACAGTTGCTTTCAAATTTATTGGACAATATTTTGCAAAATTATAAATTCAATTGAAAATACATCAATGCCTCAAAATTAATGTCAAGCATGTCTTGTATCCTATGCATTTCAGATTTTTTTTAGGTCATCCAATGTCAAATGTTTCATCTCATCACACTCAAAAGTACACACAATTTCAGACCTGGTATTTTGATTTCTGTACTGAGAAAGATGATCAGGCAACAAATTATTTTGACTTGATGGAATAAAAAATCATAAAATCTAATTTTACATATATTTATCAAAGTATACACTAAGTCATAATGATTTAAACTTTGTGAAAATAAAATATGATTTGGAGCCAAGAGGCTTCTATTCCATTTACTAGTAGTGCAGTTAAAGAAAATTTACTAACACTCTGTGAATTAGGGTCTATTTTCTCTTCTGTAAAATGAGGAAATTAATGTTATCTAATTGGACTTTTGCAATAATGCACCAAAATAATAAAATAATGTAATCTGTAAGAATATCATATCAATATTTATTTTATACTATGTAAAAACAAATTATTGCTGTAACTCATCACTGTAGCCCTCATACTCATCTTTCTCCATGTGTTCTAGACTAAAATTTAGAGCAATTCTTGAAAATGTTTACTGAATAATTATCAATAAATTTGCTTTTTCTCCTTAAAAGTAGTGCTAATAATATGGAATCAAATACATCATTCACCCAATTGTCCTAGAATAAATTTCTAAATGAAGAAGGTTATGTGGAAAGCTGTGCTATATGAGGCATAATTCTCCTTTAGCAATTTGAGAGAAAGATTATTTTAATACACTAACAATATCAAATTTTCCAATAGAAATGTACTTTCTCCATGTTACTAGATAGTCATAGAGAATATAAGTAAAACGCAGGTTTGTTAAAAAAATGTCAGTTTGACTCTTCTTCCTTCTAAGACATGTCTCCTTTCCTCCACTGACTAACTTGTGATCTGTCCTTTGAGTATTTATTTTATTCTTATAAATACTTTAATTATACTGACACAAACATAAATCTATAATCTGCCCCTGATGTAGGCCAATACATTCATCTGCTGTTTTATACTTGGCTCAAAAGAACGGTCTCTTTGTCTTCAAAAATGGAGATTAGGACTCCATTAACTTGGGCAAGAAGGAACTGGTGGGAGTAGGTGTGCTTTGGGAACATACAGCTTGGGTCTCAGCTGCTGCATTCCAAAAATAATTTCCTTCACTGTAGGTTATGTGTTATTTGGCTTAGGGGAATATTAAAATGTTTGAGTAATTTAAACAATAATTTAAAAAACAGTGGACGACTGGTAATATCACTCCCAAATGTACAACCCGAGGGAATTATAGCACTATAAACCTTCAAAGCAATTCCTCAGAAGCTGAAATTTGCTACATTTCTCCTGCCATTTTTTCTTTTGCCTTCTTTTCACCCAGTATCATATGATCTTCCTTTGGTTTTCAATATTCACCATTGATGGTCTTCAAGTAGAACTGTTCTTTTGGTTTTGTTCTATGCAGAGGAAAAATATATATATTCTCTGATCTTATGATAAAAGAGATGAGTTAGGACCCTTTATATATTTCTAAGACAAGGACATGAGGGAGGAGAGATGGTGGGCATGCAAGCACACAAGTGTGTGAGTGTGCAAGCATAGAGATTTATCATTCTTTTCTTCATTTGAATCAGTAAATCTAATTACATAGGTTGGTAAGAGGGAAGTCTTCACTAACGCAGCCACTTTACTCCTGAAATATAGCTAGCAGAAAACACAACTATACCTGCTTCAAATCATAATGAAATGATGATGAAATTACATTCATGTTAATTCCCAAAAGATTCAAATCGAATGTCAAATCTGTTTTTAAAGCAGCTTCTTAACTAGGAAACTCATTTCTAATAGACAGGATATTTCAATAGGCATTGTTTCCCAATATTAGTTTTATTCATGTGACTATATTTAAAAGGTTACACAACCCTGGATAATGTCTTGAGTTAAAGTCATAACAATATTCTGGTTACAGACTGAGACACTTGTTACAGATTTTCTAATTCATTAATGCTGTTATAGATACCTTAAAGAATAGTAGCAAATAGTTATATTAATTATATGAGAAAATAAATTAGAGTAAATATGAGAATGATATAAAAATAATGTAAAAAGGAATAATTGCATATTAAAGTACATGTATATTCATGTGTATGCATGTGTTTAGTTGAAATTCCAGTGTCAAAAATTACCAATATTTGACACTGGAAATTGAGAGAAGCAAAGACACAGAGAGATAGAGTCAGAGAGACACAAGGAAGAGTCTATCTCATAAAAGAAAACAAAATCCCCAAACAGCATCTCTTTCCCTATGGCCATGCATAGACTCCAATTACATTTTTGTTATTTTATTTCAAATAGAAATTCTAGCATAGAATCAATAAGTATTGAAAGAAAAACCATAACACAAAATAAACAAAGCAAACAAACAGAAATAAAGAATGCATCAAAAAAAAAAAGACATTGCATAGAAGGAAAACAACCTAAAAGAACACATACGTATAATTAATATTTGTGAAAAATTTTATATTCATTAAACAAGACAGTGTTATTTTAAAATTATACATCAGAGTTCAAGGAAGAGATCCTAAAAATCAAAGATATGACAGAAGATACCAAAACTAAACAGAAAGTTGAAAGACAAAATCAAGGCACAATCCAGAGACAGAAACAAACAAGATAAGAAAACACAAGATAATACCATAAGATAATACAAGATAAGATACACAGACAGACAAGGTAACAGAAAAGTAAAGAAGATGAGAGGTCAATACAGGTAGTCAAATACTGAAAGGTGCATCAGAAAACAGGAGAAAACAACATCACTAATGATCAGAGAAATGGAAATCAACACCACAATGTGATACCACCTCACTCCTGCAAAAATGGCCATAATCAAAAGTCAAAAAATAATAGATGTTGGCATGGATGCAGTGAACAGGAACAGTTCTACATCACTGGTGGGAATGTAAACTGGTACAACCATTGTGGAAAACAGTGTGGAGATTCCTTAAAGAACTACCTGGAGGAAAAGAAGCCATTACATGAAATAGATATTTGCATATGCATGCTTATAGAAGCACAATTCACAATTGTGAAAATGTGGAACCAGCTCAAATGCCCACCAATCTATGAGTAGATAAATAAACTGTGGTATATATATATAGTGGAATACTACTTAGCCATAGAAAGAAATGAATTAATGGCATTTACAGCAACCTAATGAGACTGGAGAGCATTATTTTAAGGGAAGTAACTTAGGAATGGAAACCAAAAATCATATGTTCTCACTTATAAGTGGAAGCTAAGCTATGAGGATACAAAGGCATAAGAATGACACAGTGGATTTTGGGGACTCAGGGGGAAAGGGGGAAAAGGGAATGAGGGAAAAAAGACTACATATTGGGTGCAATGTGTATACTCGGGTGATGGGTACACCAAAATCTCCCAAAGCACCACTAAAGAACTTATTCATGTAAGCAAACACCACTTGTTCCCCAATATCTATGAAAATAATTTTTTTAAAAAAAACACAAGCAAATAAAATGAGGATATTTTATGGAACGATATTTAAGAATGTTTCTTGAAATTGAAGGAAATGTGTAGCCATACTGACAACATACTCTGAGAGGTATGGAAAAATCAATGAAAAAAGAGTTATACCAATGGACATCATATATAGAAAAAAAGATCATAAAATTTCCTAGAATAAGTGGCAAAACAGGTAATTCTGTGCAAACAACAATTAGGAATTATGGCAGCACTGAATCTGTAACACTGTAAACTAAAAAACATTAGAAAATTATGAGGGGAAAATTGATTTTGCCCTCACCTTTCATACCTAGCCAAATAACAAGCCAAGTATAGGCTAAATGAAGATATTTTCAAATTTTCCACATCTCAAAATTTTTATCTCCTGTCCACTGTTTCTAAGAAGTTACTAGCGAATGTTTTCCTTCAAAATGAAGATACTAACATGAAGATAGGATGTGGTAAAAGGAGTAAGAGGGAGGGGCAGAGGGAATTACTTGGCTGTTTACAAAAAGAAAATGATAAGACAGAGAAAGAAGGAGGGAAACATGCTCCAATATTTTCAGCTTAAAAGAATGAAATGGAGAGATCATCTGATATATTTGTATGCATTTAGAGATTTTCAGTAAGACTGAATAACTTCCGAAATAATTCATGAAAGATAACGTGAAAACTAAACAAGTAGACAAAAAATATCAACTTTCAGAAAATTGAAAACTCATACAGGAAATTAATGGAAATAAATAATACCACAGGGCTAATCTGTGAACAATGTTCTGCATAGTCATACAAACAAAAACACTAAATACTGATTTGTTTAAAATGTGGGAAATCAATAAAATAGGGAGAGTAGGAAGTAAAGAATGAAGTGAATTCAATATTAGATGTAAAGATACCCAGTCATCTCCTTTCTTAAGAAGGCATCAATTTTACATTCACAAAATAGCACTATAAAAATTGTAATAGAAAACATAGCTTAATGAGAAAAGATACAGTTAAAAAAATTAAAGTGGTTCCTTTTAGGGGACTGGCTGGAAAGTTTAGAAGAGGTGGGACAACAAATCGCTTGCTCTTCCTCCCTCTTTCTTCCTTTCTGGTCCTAGGTTTTACAGTAATAATTCATTTCTTAATTATGAACATGTATGAATTCAAGGGAGAAAAATAAAACAAGATAAACACATAATGCTTTTAATGTAATGATTATCTCTATTCCATATAGTTTAATGTGTCTTTCAGGAGTATAGCACTTTATCATTGCATTATAATAAAAAGGCAAAAATAATTATTATTACCCATAAATTTAAAGCTGGTAATTTTTTTTAGTATCAAGCTATTAAGGGTATGTAGCATGTACAAATAAACAGTTCATGACTTGATCAAATTGAATTAAAATTTTCATTATTTGTCTCTATCTCTATTAAATAATTAGATATCTCCTTCCTATGCAGAAGGCAGAAATGAATTTTAGTTATTACCACTCAGTATTTTTTCCCAGTTGCACATGAAAGAGTGGCTTGTTGTTGCTATCGCCATTGTTGTTTTAATTAAAATGGATAATCACAGTATATTTTTCTAACATGGTCGTAGAAAAATCATTAATTCAAGTCGCTATTTGTCCTTTGCAAAAAAAAAAAAAAAAAAGTGCAATGCTTCCTCAAGATGATTAGTTTTCTGGGAGGTCATTTTAGTATTCTAGATAATTGTTAAGTAATTATTTTAAATGATGATCGTATGTTGGTAAGAATTGAGTACTTCAGGATAATGAGTTTAACTGATAGTAAGAGATTGCTACTTTGGAGATTATGCAATAACTGCTGGTCTCCATTTTCTGCTTGCAATGAATATTGGTGGATAGGAATTAAATCCACATTTTTAATATGTTAAAAATAATTAGTTCCTTCAATACTAAGTGTTGAGCCAGCATTTAGAACCCTAGAGCAGTCTTGGGTAGGGCCGTTTTACAGCTTCATGGCTTGTCATTTTCACAGTCCTTTCCATCCCTTCTAAGGCTTGACAGCTGTGGGGTTCATTCTCTCCAAGACGAGTTTCTCAAAGGCATGGCCCTAAACAGTTTAGCCTATTGACCTATGGTGTCAAATTTGGAAGGATAAATATGTTTTGTGTTGTGCTCTAATATTCATTTATCTCTTAAAGGTATGCTATTTAGAATGGTGGCAATCAGCAATAAAAAGTATGGCTGCCAGACTGCCATGTTGACTTCGCTGCATTGGGAGCACATGAGAGTACGATAACACAGCACAGTATAGAGAAAAATTGAGTTTATGTCATACCTTTCAAAAAACGTTAAAACATTGCTATATCTTAATTCCTATATTCTGTCACTTTCATAGGTTAAAAGACAATCACAGCTCAAGCTCTGAGTCTCATTAATATTGTTTGAGACTGTCTTCCTTAGGTTTTTTTTTTTTTTT
>NW_016107615.1:1058318-1067829 GCF_001604975.1 Cebus imitator | reverse complement strand
AAAAAAAAAAAAAAAAAGGCAAGTCCAAAATACTACCATAATTACATAAAAAGATAAATTTCATATTCTGAACCAATGTAACAAAGTTAGAAGGATAAGAATAAAATGATTGCACGTCAAAATTAGGAACAAAAGCTACATGTATGTGTGTGTATCAAGAGAAAGACAGTAAGCCCACAAGTAGGAATCTTAGACAAAATCAATAATCCATTTCTCCTATTGCTTAGTTCTATGAACTTTATGAAAACCAATTATTTTAAAATTTAATTCTCTTGGTATATTGCAGTTTTCATCACTGATAGCACACATTTCCGTTCTTAGAGTTTTTCTACATTCGATAATTCCACCAACTAAGCTATCTGTTGCCCCTGGGCCAGTTTGAACTTAGGTAAACTTTCTACCTTTGCTGGCGTCTGCTCCATGTTGTCAGCTGGCTTCTGGCATTAATGGCTTCCTGATGTTGCTAACTTACATGTTTCCTCACCATCTCCTTCACTGGCCCCTATAAACCCAATTCCCTTTATTGTAATCTCTTCATTTATAATACTTAAGGTATACTTAAAATAGAACCTCCCTGGGCACACCTACCATTACTTTGATATAGCCACAAAGTTATCAATTTTGTACGCAAAGAGGAGAGAAAATGCATAATTCTGTATATTGCTTTGCTTCTGCCAAATCTTGTTAGTCTCAGAACAATGACCCATTTGATATCTGCATCTTTGTTGCACATATTGTGTTACAAATTTATCAACATGAGTGACAGAAAATTTGTAGGGTGGTTGCTGATAACTCTAATTAGAATTCACATCAAAATATGATACCGAAGAAAGAAAAGGAAAAATCTATGGGACAGTTGTTTCTTACAGATAAGAAATTTTCATTTTAATTATAATTTTCAAATTATCTCTGAATAATCCTGGTATTTAATAGGGAAAGAAAAATAATGTACTAAGAATATTGGCAGAAGTATAAGTCTGATTTTCCCATGAATAAAACTCCTTTCTCCAACAAATTTCTTACTTTTTCCCTGATAAATGTAACCAACTTAAGATGAGTCAAGTCTAAATAATACAGCAGCATAGCCTGTCACTTTTCCTCCATTGATCTTTGTGACCTATTCCTTAGTGTAGGTTACTTTTCTCATTTTTCAAAGAGCAAGAAGAAAATGAATCCCATGTGAACAGAAGATGTCTATTAAAGCAAGCCAAGTGGAACAAAAAATAGTGAGAAGGGGATATAAAAATGTTTAAAGAATGATTTTTCACTTTAAAAAGAGAAGGTTCCATCACTCACTGAGAGTTAAGAGAAATGATTGACTAGGAAAACAGCACGGTTTGAAAATACTGTAAGCAAAGAGACTCTACAATAAATGAGAAGGATCTGAGCTATTGAGACCATCCAGTCTCCCAGGGACCTCACACTTTCCCATTCTGCTCTGAGAAGGGAAAAATAACAATAGTAACTTTATAAACATGTTCAGACCTTTTTCACATGTCAACATACAAAAACATTCTTCACCAAGAACATACTTGTTACAGGTCTTCATCATGAATCTGCAAAGTCACTTTTTCCATTGTGGCTTCCAGTTCTTTCTCATGTCTACTCTCTTGTCTTCCCATCATCTTGTATTCTGGTGCCTAGTTTTTCTTCTATAACATCAATTATAACTCTCAAGAACCTCTTCATGGCTCCTTATGTTTCTCTCTTCAATATGAATAAAATGGTATTTCTTTTTTAATTATTATTACTATTTTGACACAGGGTCTTGCTCTGTCATCCAGGCTGGAGTAGGGTGGCGTGATCATGGCTCACTGTAGCCTCAACCTCCTGGACTCAAGGAATCCTCCCATATCAGCCTCCCAAGTAGCTGAGACCACAGGCATGAATCACCATACCAGTTAATTTATTTTTACTTTTTGTAGAGATGGGGTCTCACTATGTTGGTCTTGAACTCTTGGGCTTCAGCAATTCTCCCACCTTGGTCTCCTAAAGTGCTTGGATTACAGGTATAAGCCACAATGGGTATTTTTTTTTCCCTTTGGGCAGAAGGCAATTGACATTCCTTAAAATTCTGCTATCCATCATTCTAAGGATTTCTGTTGGACTATACCTCAAGGGCCTTAAAGACACTATTTTTTCCTCAGCATTTTATCACCTACTCCTCTTACTTAGGTGCAGTAATGAGAAGGCATTTAGTAAACAGTGTTTAAGTTTTTCTCCATTGGTTTCCAAGATCCTCTATCAAACTGATCTTATATCCCTAAAGAAACTGTTTGTCATTATCCAAGATACAGAGTTTTCACTCCAGTCCATTTGTTCTCACTACCCCCAAAAATCTCATGTCCTCCCTCCTTGTGCTTATAATTCTTATCTTAGGAACAATATCTTAGTTATCCGCCTACCCATTTGTCAAGGTCTTGTTCAAGCTTCACTTGCCACGTTAGGTAACACTCTTAGTAACTGGTATACCCACCAAAATTAAACTGTTAGTTAATCTCTATTTCATTTCTGGTGATGACAACAATAACAGCTACCATTTTCTAAACACACATTGGAAGCAAGGTAGAATATTTTGTTGTTGTTGTTTGTTTACATTAAGTATTCCTAGGCCTCTTCTGAAGTAGGTACTGCTGTTATTATTACCAGTACCTTACAGATGAGAAAAAGCAGGATTTCTGCATTTAAATAAAGTCTCAAAGTAACTAGCAAAACTAGATTATAAACCTAAGTTTCAGATGTCCAAGCTGGGACTCAGGAATTTTGATAGAGACATACTTGACACTTCAGTCAGCCTGAGCAGTCAGTAAAGTCAGTTTAATGGCATTATATCTTCTCTTTGTCTTCCAGTGTCTAAAATACTGAGTCTCATTCACTTGCTGGTTGATTGCTTGAACAGACACCTCATTTCACAGTCAAAATTTTATTGAGCTACGGCAGGACACGGTGTCTAATGCTTGTAATCCTAGCATTTTGGGAGGAGACTGAGGCGGGTGGATAACTTTATGTCAGGAGTTTGAGACCAGCCTGGCCAACATGGTGAAACCTTGTCTCTACTAAAAATACAAAAATAGCCAGGTGTGGTGATGCACACCTGTAGTTCCAGCTACTCAGGAGCCTGAGGCAGAAGAATCGCTTGAACCTAGGAGGCAGGAGCTGCAGTGAGCCGAGATCATGCCACTGTACTCCAGCCTGGACAACAGAGCAAGGCTGTCTCAAAAAAAAAAAAAAAAAATATATATATATATATATATATATATGTGTGTGTGTGTGTGTGTGTGTGTGTGTGTATGTGTGTATATACATATATATAACTATATATAACCATTATATATATATGTATATACAGTGCCCTATAAATCAATTGAAAACAAGAGTAATATATGCAACTGGGCATAGTGGCACACATTGTAATTCCAGCTACTCAGGAGACTGAGGCAGGAGGATCACTTGAGACTCAGAGCTGGAGGCTACAGTGTGCTATGATTGTGCCTGTGAATAGCTGTTGCACTCTAGCCTGGGAACATAGCAAAGCTTCATCTCCAAAAACAAAAATAAGAGCGTATGCAAGGTTTAAATAATTCACATCAAACGAAAAAAAAAATCAGTTTTCAGTTTTTAACATCTCATCTTTTTAGAGAATATAGAAAATATACATATGTGATAGAATCATCCTTGAACAGGAAGTCAATATTATTTAAAGTGTCATAATATTTTAATATATCTAGATTCTGAAAATAAATATCTTCTTCCCTCTTTTCTATTTATTGAATATTACTAATATTATTAGTATTTTATTAAATATTACCTTCATACTCTCAGTTTTAAGTTTATAAATTGATCCTGTTTCAAATATGTAATTTTTCACTTGATTTTTGGACAATATATGGTACATTTCAGAATATCCATTAGTCTGTTAAACAGTAATGGTTTCTACATAATTGATATTTAAAGTTAGGTTGGTTATACTATCTTTCTTACCTCGAAGTGTCAATCATTATCCAGTTGTCACGGATAAGGTACATTACTATTGCTCTACTTGTCGCACAACTTCCTCTAGAATTAAAGAACGATTTATTAAACTTGTAACAAACCAGTGGAAATAAAACCTAGGATAAAGGCTGACGGTGAAGATGGGACACAGGCTAGAAAAAGCCACAGTGGTACACAAGTTTATAAACACTGAAGGTATTTTTATGCACTAAACCAGTGTGACAAAATATGTTAATTGAAAAACCTGCTATATTTGGGAACTAAATTTGAAGGAATAAGATAAAGTATTTTAAAATTGGTGGCCGTTAGATTTCAAATCTTTTTCTTTCAAACCAGCTTGCATAGCAACAAAACCTTTATTTTCTTTGAAACGTTTTAAGTCTCTTTGAAACTCAAAATGATAGTAGAACAACAATGGGCTGAAAAGCAAGAAACCAGATATATTATTTAGCCTCCTTGTGATCCTGAGTAAATCACCTAAATTTGACATGTCTTAGTCTTCTCACCTTTGAAATTGTTTAATGCAGTAGCAATTTATAATAGTTATTTACATAGAAACTATGCTCTTTTATCTTTAGGTTTTTAAGGATTTTGAATAATTTGGGGATGAGGGAATACCTAAAATATGAAGTGAATATATGCTGAATGAATACTAATATCCTATTTTTTATTTTTATTTTTAGAGGCAAGGGTCTTGCTATGTTGCCCCAGCTGAATGCAAATTCCTGGACTCAAGAGATCATCCTACCTCAACCTGCCAACTAGATGGGACTGCTGGTGCATGCCACCAACCTCAGCAATGCTGATATTCTAATTCAAACTTTCTTAAATCACAAAGAAAAAGCAGTATCAGACTTTGCAAATTAATAACAAGACAGGTAGACACACACAAACACACACACACACACACACACACACAGAGTTAAAAAAAAATAACAGAAATTCCACATCATCCTTTTGAATTAGTGTGAATGCCCTATCTTTCTAAGTTCATTGATTTCAAGAAAAAAAAAAAAAAAGCTGAATAAATAGTGAATACCTGCTGGAGTCCAGGCAGGCCAGGAATAAGTGGCAGATTTAAGGCTCAGTTAACTGTGAGAACTCACATTGGACTAAAGCTTCTTTCTGTCTTTTTGTTTTCTGACACCCACACATCCACACCCACATCCATATACATACATGTAATTTGGCAACATTTTGACACAAAACATTTTTGTCTTTTGAATCTATTATGACTTTGTGCCCATTGTGTCAAGCTGCTGTTCAATTTTCTCTGGTCCGTCTTAGTCCAGAAACAAATTCTGAGCTTCACACCTTTGTTAAATTGCTCACGATTAAGATATCATTTATCAAAATATCTGAGCATTTCCTTCTCTTGAGGCTTTGAGGCACTAGGAATAGTTCTTGAATGGCAGAACTTTATATCCTATGACTGGCAGATAGGTAAATATTTAAGGATTTGATAGGCCTCAACTAACAAGATAAGAAACTTGAAGGAATACTTTGAACCTACATTAACTCTGGACAAAATATCTGCAATTGCAACTTTGGGGTAGTGAATTTGACAGATGAGGTCTCAGTATACAGTACATTTGGATTCCTTTGTGTAAATAAAGAGTCCAACTCCATTTTTTGATGTTTGGCTGCTGACAGCTTTTAAGCCTCACCCTTCCTTCTTCTCCTCAGCCCAAATCCCAGGTGTTACCTCCTTTGCCAGTGAAAGTTTAAACCACAAAGAGGAGCCACAGCTTGGGCCCATGCCCTAACCGCCATTAAAAAAAAAAAATTCAAGCCAGTCTCCTTTTCTCCTGTCACCAATTTAGAGCATGCTTGAGAACCACTTGAAATCCACAGGAAGCCTCATTCTGTGCATGGGAAACCTCTTCCTACTCTCTTGATGCATGCACGCCTCTGTGCGCATCAACATCCAAATCAAATTCTGTCTGTGGGTCCATCCTGTTATTGCAGAGAATTAATCCTATTGCTGCAGTGTGCATCGGATGCCTTGCTGCTTTGGATAAACTTACTGGAGGTTGAGCAGAATGTCTCCTTTATTTCTATGGTGTAGTAGCTGTAAAAGCAAATAAACCCATTTATGGCCCCCAAAGGGCTGACTGGGAATTTCCTGCATAAACCCTCATTGCTATTTCCTCTCCACTTTCCCCTCCCTTCCTCTCCATCTGGCTCATTGACATCCAGCCCCAAATTTGATTGTTTAGATAAGTTATATCATATTCATTAATACCCTGAAAATATCTCAATACCCTGGTTGTGACCTTCTGATCTCTGCATGTATGCAAATTCACCAGCTTTCCTGCCAGTCCAATATGGAGAAAACCTGCAGTCAATGTTTTCTCTGTGTTTCTTCCTCATACCCTGCATTCAGCTGTCTATCTTCTGTTGTCCAAAATAAATGATAAAACTTCTGATTTATTCAACATTTTGAATCTATAGTAATATTTGTATGTGAGTGAAAAAAAGTATTTGGAAAATACTTATTTGGATGTTGATTGTGCGTGTGTGTGTGTGTGTGTGTGTGTGTCTGTGTGTGTGTGCATATACATATCTCTGCATATAATGGAATCCTATATGTGTATATATAATACATGAAGTATTTAATGTATGAAACTAAAATTATACGTATATATGCACACCAGATTTTTCATTATACACATATGAACATATACATATTGTGTCAATTTACTTCATTATGAGTATTTGTTATTTTATTGAGAAATGTACATCTGTTTTTCAAAAATACAAAAAATATTACACATATAACATTATTAAAGTGAGTGGAATTTTGCCATGTTGAAGCCAATACTTATCACATTTCACCTACGTGACCTTGAAAGGTGATACTCATTAAAGTTATTACATGATGCAAACAATACAATTTACAAGTTTGGAGGACATTTACTGAACATACTAAAGTCATGCTCTTGAAAGTATACGGGTTTCCTAATGTTATTGTTTCAAAGCTACTTTTTTTTCCTTTAGGAAAACTATTTGCTGTTGGTAATTATAAAAGCAACTATTTCTCTTTCCAATGAAAAGAAAGTATCAGGATTATTTGTATGTATGTGAAAGTATCCATCTGAGAAAAAAAAGGATTGAATCCTTAGCAGAGATCATTGTATTTACAATTCAATACATTAATCTAATTTAAATTGCCCCCAAACACACACACACATTTCCCCAGAGTCTGCTGAGTTAACTAGAGGAATAAAAGGGAGGAGAGGCAGTCTAGTCTAATATTTCTTGGCTCTTCCACATAGATGTCTTAAATGGAGAGACTTCTCCCTACAAAAAATTCATGATTCCTTTGTCTTCCCACTCCTCTCCTTTCCCATTTGTCAGCCATAACTCTCACCTGAATCTTTAGCAGGAGGAAAAGAAACTCCTAATGTGGATACAATGCACAAAGGTAGGTATGTTCACATCAACGTCCTGATTATAGATTCTCCCACCCCATCCTTCTGGAAGTGCCACTCTGACTGCTATTGACTTCTTTGAAACATGTTCGCCCATCAGAGTTTCAAAGGTTCATGGGAATTCTCAACACAACATCCAAATTAGAAGGGCGTATGAACAGAAGAAAAGCCTTTGTCTACCTACTCTTCTCATTTTTCCTCAGAGACAGATATCTGCTTCTTACTGCTTTTCTACCTCAACACAGGGGACTTAAGGTGGAATTGACTTTTAATTATTTTATCGGAATATTTTGTTTCTAACAGGAGTATACTTTTATTGTCTTTATTGCTTTATCTAACATTTTAATAAATAAGTAAATAAAAGACAGAGAAAGGAGTATTAAAAGAAAAATGGGAATAATAAAAGCCGGTCTACTAAAACAAGGGGAAAAGAATATTGCCAAGAATATTATTTTCTGATTGAAAGAAAGACTTAATTAAAGATTATTGAGTTCATCTTTAAAAAAGAAAATTCAAGCCTTGTATTTGTTACTGGAAAGCATGAAAAACTATAAGTGTGCCTGAAGTACCTTCTTAGGAGTCACAAACATAGAAAAAGACCCAGGGTTTAATGACAGTCATGTCTTTCTAGGAGTAGAATAAACAGCCATCCATCTTTCCATCCAGTAAGCCCACTGCACATGCTAACCAGGCTCTCTCTAATGAGAGAGGAGAAAGAAACAAGCAGGTAGACAGTTTGCAGTCAACAACCTTGATTTCAGGACTCACTGAGTTTTTGATATAGTTTTTTATAAAAACCGAGTATATTGCTACTATGGTGTGAATAGAGTGGGTTTTAGTGCCCCAAACAGAGAAATACTGAGTATCAGTCTCCTCACACTTTCTTTAGTTCACATGTCCTCTCATTCTACGAATACAATTAAAGAGAAAAAGCAAGAGAAGAAAAGGTTGAAGCAATGTCTGCTTTCTTAAAAAACGAGTCATATTAGAAAGGAAAACTCTGCATAGGAGAGTTCAGTGACTTCCCCACGCTTTTAGGATGAAGACAGCATGCTTGAAGCCTCCTGTCCCCTTCTTCACACTCTGGTCTCTGTGGCCTGTGAATTTCTTCTTTGACATACTACTTCCTGCACCCCAGGCCTTGGTACATACATTTCCACTGTTTAGTAGGTCTCACTCTCTTACCCACATAGTTGTTGCTTAGATGTGGGTTCAACTGCTTTCTTCAGTCTCTAGAGCAAACTAGCATTACACTGAACATCTTTTTTTTTTTTTTTTAATGGTAGTTGCCCAGTGGCATTATGGGTTTATTTGTGTGATTAGGATCCTCTCTCTCTTCATTATTGTCCTCTAATGGTGGGGGCCATATTTGTTTTCAGTCATCCCTCTATATCCATAGTACAACATGTCCCACACAAAAGACCAATTAAAAGAAGGAAAAAAAAAAAAAACAACGTTTGTGTGTTTCTCTACATATATGCCTAGGAAAAATGTAAACACTATAACAAGTAACCATTTGGTAAGACTAAGAGGGATGCTTTATTTTCTTCTTTTTGCTTCTGTGTTTTCAAAATTTTATGAAGTTATTCTGTGATAATGCGAAACAGTTAATTAAAAATAAGTAAATGTTATAGTGGGTTGAATTGTGTTCTCCAAAGAGGTATGTTGAAGTCCTACCTGCAGAACCTATGAATGTGGCCCTCTTTAGAAAAAGAGTCTTTGTAGATGTAATTAAGATATAAGTTAGAAGACGGCCGTTTAGGAATAGCTCAGGATTGCAGCTCCCAGTGAAAGCGCAGAGGGTGAGTGGACGCCACGTTTTTATTGCCCACAGACTACGAAATTCCCGGGCAGAGGTGCTCCACGGTCACCAGCGCGGCTGTGCCGGCCAGCGCCGCTGCTTTGCCCCGTGCGGCTGCTTTGTCGGCGCCCTGGAGCCGCGGTTCTCCGTACAAAATACACTGGTCCTGGGGCCCTTTAGGCTGGCGATTGGAGCCACGGGAAGTCGCCCATTCGTCTGTTTAAAAAGGGGACTGAGCAGGGAACCAGGACAGTAGATTCCAGGGGAAAAAAAAGAAAAAAAA
>NW_016107615.1:1050616-1053854 GCF_001604975.1 Cebus imitator | reverse complement strand
AAAAAAAGAAATCTTCATTGTCTGTGTAAGCCATCAATTCCTGCTGTGTTTGTTCTGTTACCTAAACTTATATCACTTTTTAAAGAAAATCTTGCCATAAAGCCATGACCAAGAAATCACATGGATCCTATCATCATTGTCATCATTTATTTTTACTTTGGGGGGTGCTGAGGGGGTTATTTATCTAGATGACAGCGCCAGCTTGCATTCTTTCCTTTCTCACCTTCGTTTAACTGTGCGATCGTGTAGTACATTCCTTTAAAATCTAAAAGTAGCTGATTCAATCACTGTTTTATCACTGTGCTCTGTGTATAATATGAAGGCTTATGGGGTAGACCCAGTGTATTTAGTTTTAAATACCCTAAGTAAGTACATAGTCAATAGTCAATTTGCATCACATCAATTCTGTTTATAAAATACAAAGCATAAAATTGCTCTACCAGCTACTGGATCCTGGGCTAGCCAATTGGAAAGAGATTAGACAATCCAAGGCCCATTTGGCTGAATTCACCACTTGACAAAAGGGAGAGATGTCAGCAGTATCAGTTGAAAGCTGAAAATTAATGCTGAGGGTAGCTTAACAAGCTCTGAGTCACCAGCATGCCGGTTCTGGGCGCTGCTCGTGTTGGAAGGCAGCCCGATGTAACAGCAGCAGCATGGGTTTGAGAGTCAGGAGCTGCTTGAGGTGAGCAAATGACTTGCCTTCTGCGCACCTTACTTTCCTCATCCATAAAATGTTAACAGTAATTTGTCTTGCAAGACTGTATTTGCATAAAGGCCCAACACAGTTTCTGACATTTAATAGATGCTCAATAAATGATTACTGCTATTGTAGTTTTTATTTTTATTTTGTTTTGTAAAGTAGCTGTTCAACTCCCAACATGCATTTAGTTTCTTGAATAGAGCCAAAGAAGCAAAATCCATACAAGGAACACAGTTTCTGCTTCTTCGCCATTTAAGCTCCAGCAAGTCCTTTAACCCTCTCGACCTCAGTTTCTTCATCTGTGAAATGAGAGGGTTGAAGTCATTTCACATTGTGTAACTTTAACCATGGCACACAGAAACTGCAAAATGTCAGTTTTCCTTTTGTCTTTCTATCTTGGGGTCATTGATAATTTTTTTTAGAACTGCCTGTGTATATAATAAACACAATGTTGTCCCCACTAGAATGGTTAATTAACAAAAATCAAACTCTAATTTTCACTAGGCTCCTTTTGTAAGGTAAAAACACATTTTGATTGAAATTTTAAAAAAAGAAAAATTCACTCTATGGTGGAGTAAGGATGAAGTTTTGTGGTGCTGACATTGAGGAGGATGGGCAGAAGCACAGCATCTGCAGTGTATAGATTCAATTTAGGTAAAATAATACATTACACACAAACATATCTGTACATGCATATGTGCGTATAATTTATGTACATATATGTGTGTTTGTGTGTATGCATATGTATAAAGATGCATAAAACAGTGGCTATTA
Source organism: Cebus imitator (assembly GCF_001604975.1). Taxonomy (NCBI): domain Eukaryota; kingdom Metazoa; phylum Chordata; class Mammalia; order Primates; family Cebidae; genus Cebus; species Cebus imitator. The sequence goes on along the minus strand of NW_016107615.1, from coordinate 1,052,377 downwards.
AAATATCAGTGAAGGTTATCTCTGTGTGGCAGAATTTCAGAAGGCTTCATATTTTTTGTTTACTGTTTGAATTTTTATAACAAATATATTTCATTTATATATTCAGAAAAGTGTAATACAATTACATTGAGATAAGAAAAATATCTAAATGTTACAGTCAACTATGCACAGAAAGGCAGCTTGGATTTTTAATCTTATTGCAGTTGAAATACACCTTCTCATGAATTTCCTTTGTCACTGACCAACTGGAAGAACAAATTTGCCAATTAAATAAATCTCAGTCTGTTTCTTTTAAATAGTATATTGGGTAGGGCAAATTTTTGAAGATGATGGTATTTGGTTCAATGAGAAGCTTTTAATTGCCTCTGCAGGCAAGTGGGTCTGGTATCCACATGAAGATTATATTGCTGTCTTTTACCATTTTGCAAGCCTCAACAGCAATTTCTCTTGAGTCACTTGGTTATTAAATGTCGTATTGACAATTACTATAGAATTTCAGGGCTCCATTCCATGCTACATAAATGCCATGGGAGACTTCTCAATGTCACTCTGGTATTTCTTTTTGCCCAAACAGACCATGCTGCCATTTCTACTCCATTGTGATCACCTCGTGGGATCAAATTGGAGTGGTACCTGCCAGATGATCTCTTTCTAGAATCTGGAACACCCAACAGCACCATTTAGAAATTGCTCTCACTTTTACTCTCTCTTTTCTCTACAGCAGAAAGCTCATTTTCTCTGAAAGAAACTTCCATTACATCATACGCTCATTCTCTAAAAAGTGCTATTTGACACCCTCATTCCCTGGGTCCAATATTGTATGGATGATATCAGGAAAAAAAACTGACATAAAAAAACATTCGATGGTACTTAAATATTAACCCTTCCTTACTTCTGTTAATATTATTTACTTCAACAAACACTATTTCCTAATGGTTAGCTACAGTATTAATCATGATTCAGTGGAATCATACAATAAAATATATGAAGTATTAGTACTTTAGGAAAGTTACTTATCTGATATTTTTTAATTTTCAAATTGGTGATAATAATATATGATTGACAAGCTTACTTTGATTGCACAATAAAATGAACAACAGCGTAAGATTTGGACTCAAAATGCTTGAATTCATTCTAAATGTTTCTACTTATTATCTGTATGATTTGGGGTACTAACATGTTAACATGCCTGCTTATATGTTTTTGTTCTAGCTTCCTCATCTGTAAAGTAAGGCTTAATGACAGCAATAATAACAAAAATATCTACCTCATTTATTGTTATGAAGTTGTAAGAGTAAATATTTGTACAACATTTATAAGAGTATTTGATCTATAATGTGTTTAATACATTATTGTGTTTCAGGATTGTTTGACTATTAAATGACAAAAAAATAATATGAATGTTGTAATCTTAAAATGTTTTACAAATCTAGTTTATTTTGCTACCAGCATTAACAATATACCATTCATAACTATTTCTTTTCTAATACTTCTGGATAAGGCAGGGAACTGTGCTTTTATTTATTTTCACAATAATCTCATGTGTCAGTAATCCATGGTTAGCAGGTAAATAATATATACCAAGATACAAACACTTCAACATTATGAAAATTTTAAAGTTACATCAAATTATTTCCAAAATTCCAACTAACCCATAAAAGGAGAAGGGAAAGAGGTTGGCAGAAGACAGATTTCTTACATCTTGTTCCATAGAGTTACTTTTGGCAAAGTAGTCATACTTGATTAACAGACATTATACTG